>NC_062538.1:5325732-5490732 GCF_022655615.1 Tachysurus fulvidraco
CCGGTATTGTTTTCTAAGCTTTGAGTTATTTATAACATTTAATATTTCAACTCTTATGATGTCTGCTTGTACTTTATATGCAAATATTATTAAGCTACTATTTAAGATTTTGTCGATTAGCATGGACCTTGTTTTTTGTGAGACATTGCATTTTCTAGCTTAAGCTGTCAACTGTAATTATGGCTTGATGTTCACAATGTGTTTCCACACACTCACACACACACACACAAAAGAAAGGGCCTGGAGATGGTCTAGTGGTGGGGGAGGGGCATATAATTATAGTAATGAGACATGAGCATGCATGAGGATGAAGGTCAGAGACTGACGAACACTACTGAAAGTAAAGGCATGCTTTTATGTTTATGCATTATGTGTCTGAATCGCATAATACTGAATTGCATTACTATTTATGCATTTAATTCAATTTTCATTTCTTTAAATGGTTCCTTGCTATTTTTTTTTTTTTTGGAGAACCTTTGCACCCCGTCTTGTAGGAAATAAATTTAGACTAAAGCAAACCCAAAACATATTTTGTAGGAACACAGTGCTGTGGATGACACACACTTATTAAAAAAAAAAGTTACATTTGTTTTGCTAACAAAAATACAAGTTTCGAGTTCCAACTTATGAGTTCTGATTTATGACTTCTGATTTATACGTCCTGACTTAAAATAAATGTTGAATTCAGTTCAGAATTCTAAGTTCAAAGTCAACTTGTAAGTAGTAAGTAGTAAATAGTAAGTCGTAAGTTGGAAGTCGGAACTTGAAAGTCAAGTTCCAAATTCCAAGTTTCAAATTATGTGAGATGTTCTGAAATCTGCATTTGGGTATACGATTTCTGAAAATTGACTGACCTGGTAAAAATTCAATTTCTAAATAAAGAGTCCTGAATTTTAAATTGCGTATTCAATGTGCTGATTTTTGATTGGTCAAAAATCTGAGTCCAATTTCCAAGTTTCAACTTAAATTTTTAATTCTGAAAATGAAATGCTGAATTTGGAATTTTTTACTAAAATACATATTTTAGATTGCAAACTCTAATTTTCAAATTCTAAATTTCTAGTTTTCAATTTTCAAGCTTTTAACCAAACTTAAAATTCAAAATTTAAAATTCTAAACTTGTTAATTCTACGACTTACAAGTTCCCACTTTTTGAGTTCCGACTTTCCACTTCCGACTTCCGAGTTCCCACTTCCGAGTTCCCATTCCCGAGTTCCGACTTACGACAAATTTATTTATATAGCTAATTAAACAATGGACATTGTCTCAAAGCCACTTTACAGAACATAAACATAAAACAAAAAGTTAATATAAAGATTAATATAATACAATTCAAAATTAATAGTAGATATATTTAAATGTATGTGTATTTTTATCCCCAATGAGGAAGCGTGAGATGACTTAGGCAAATTTAAAATTCTAAAATTGCTAATTAACAGAGTTCCAACTTAAGAGTTCCATGTCTAAATTCATAATTACACAAAATATCACCAAACTGCAATTTATTTATTTTTTTGTTAGAAATAAAAAATTGCTAATTCTACGACTTACAAGTTCCCAAATCCTTGTTCTGAATTCTGTTCTGTATGTTGTATTCTTATTTCCAAGATAGGAATTCCAACTCCTGACGGTTGAATTTTGCCTTCTGACTTTCAGATCTGACCTCTGAGTTTACGAAACTCGTAAAAAAAAATAGATTTTTAGATCAGAAATCTAACATTTCAAATCCATGGCATTCGAGTTACAACTTTCGAATCACAAGTTCTGACTTCCGAGTTATGAGTTACGACTTTACAGTAACAAATTATTCCAACTTATGTGTTCCGAGTTGTGATTTACGAGTTCCGACTTCTGAGTTCCCACTCACGAGTTTCGAGTTACGACCTACAAGTTATTAAAATGTATTTTTATGGGATTTTTGACTAAATTTAGAATTAAAAAATGGCTTTTGAGCTACCACTTTTCCAACTTATGTGTGCTGGGTTTTGACTTACGAGTTCCAAGTCGAACCTCAGAATTGCTAGGTCTTAATATGCAGAAAATTTTAAAAGAATTTTATAATAATTAAAAAAACAAAACAAACATTCACCTTCCAAGTTCCCATTTCCTTCTTCCAACTTAAGAGTTGCGAGTTACGACCTACAAGTTATTAAAATTTATGGTAAATTCTACATTACAATATCTGAATTACAGCCTCTGAATCCCAACTGAGTTACAACTTCTGACTTGTGTAAATGTAACTGAGTGACAGTGGCTCTCTCGCCCTTGTCTAGATGCAGTGCGTGTCACAGTGAGGGAGTCCAGTGTGGAAGTGGTGCAGGGCGACTCCATCACTTTACCTTGCTCCTTTTTCACCATGAACCCCCTGATACGCCTCAGCATCATCTGGACCCTGACTCCCTTTTCTGACCAAGAAAATCCCACCCAGGTATTAAACACTATCAACACTATATGTGGGCATAATGTTCACTGTTAAAAAACAAACCCAAACAAAACAAAAACTCATTTCTTTATTATGCATGACATTAAAGAGACAAGTCACAATTTTCCAGAAACATATATTCAGTAAGCACTTTATCTTGGTCTCTGAAAACAATCACAAATACTAAAAAGACTCTCATTATATAAAAAAAAATTGCAAAAATATTATATATATATATATATATATATATATATATATATATATATATATATATATATATATATATATATATATATATGTATGTATATGTATATGTATACGTATACGTATATATATTTATATATATATACATGTATTTATATTTTTATATATTTATATTTAGTTTTTGTTTTCTCTTACATTTCATCAGTGTATATAAACCAAAGCGACTTGATCTGAACAGTATACATTCTTTACATGTATCAGTTGTTAGTGATGAAATATTTCCACATGTATTCCAGGTGATTGTGTATGATCAGGGGCAGGTCATCGAAAGTCCCTCCTTCACTGGCAGGGTGGAGTTTACTGACATACCATGGAATGCTGATATTGTCCTGAATGAAACACGTATTTCTGATACTGGCATCTACCGTTGCGTGGTGAACAATCCACCAGAGACAGGAGACCCAGGAATAGGAGAACTCAGCCTCAGAGTCCTGGGTAAGAACAGTTTAACATACCTCTCCTGTGTAGGCTGCTTTATGTTGTCATGTGTCTTGTCTTTTAACTGGAGCTGTATTGACCGAAGAAGCAGTTTGTCTTAGTTTTCCTACTTTCACACTTATGACCGTCCCCTTTTTAGAAATAAATAAATACAGCTGAGCAGATTTTGCATGTGGGGGACACATTTATGGCCCAGAAAAAAACAACGACAACAAAAAACTGAAATCAAAACACCAGCCAGATATATTGGATACAAATATTATGAATATATCTTTGAAATTTTGTGTGTGCATGTGTATAATGTTATGGTTCTTGTACAATGTATAATGTTATGGTATAAATGTACAACACACCTGGCTCACTGGATAGTGGTGTATATCTGCTGTAGTGCCCCCGTCCCTGCCTGTGTGTATGTGGGATGGAGACACTGTTGTGGGTAGCACCGTGACATTGACCTGCCTGGTAACGGAGGGAATCCCCATTCCAGTAATAAGCTGGGAGAAGCTGGAGCCAGATCACATCACCTTACCCATTAGCGCAGAGGGTAACAAATCAATTTTCATAATCATATTAATTATGTGCAGCAAAACCTGACGTGAACTTAAAGCCCTCTAAGAGATCAAGGCTGTATCTATGTATTCGTGTCTTTTCTTTAGGAGAGTCAAAGGGCTTGGTGCAAATTGCAAACATGTCTTCATGGGACTCTGGAGTGTATCGCTGCTCCGTTACCAACGCTCTGGGCACACGAAACTGCTACGTGAAGCTTACAGTGTACACCCGTGAGTTTCATCCGGCTCTGTCTGTCCAACCAGAATAAATCTGAGTATTTCATTTTGATGTGTCTTTAAAATTCACTCGAGTGCTTTAGCTTGAACAACTTAAGGATTGTACAATCCTTTTGTTTTGAATTGTTTCACCTCAAAAGAACCTTCTAGATCATGTAAACACTGATGGTAGCAAACTATTCTTCAGTTTTTGGTGGTTTCAACAAAAACAGAATCTCTTCTGGAACCTTTTTCTGAAGCATGCAGATGCTTTTCTAAATCAATTTTTTTCCTTTTTTAAAAGCCATTATTATTATTTGCTATTCATGACTATGACATGTCTGTAAGAACAGAGTTCCTGTAGTTTGTCTCTCTGCTTGTGCAGCTACAGAGAATGCCCCAGGCCTCCTGCAGGGGGTGCTAATCTCACTCTCCATGGGCCTGGTGCTGCTGACCCTGTTGGCACTGGTGTTGTGGCTCCACCGCTCGGCTCAGGAGAGCATATGGAGGGACAGACGTGTGGAGGAGTGCTACAACGAGATTGCAAACACTCCCTCTTTAATCAAGCGCTCATTTGTCTGAACCTGGTTTGAACTTGGAAACAAATTCCTTCCCAGTCCAAAAATCTCAACAGTACATTTGATATGCACTACATTGGTTACGATTGCTGTCTGTATTAATATACAGAATAAATCCTGTACCTTCTGTAGTGTAGACCAATACTCCTCAGTGCTGTAAGTAAGTCAGCTCACTTAAGGCCAATGAAGTCGATAAAAGCTCAAATAATGATGTATAATTTGATGGATTGGAATTTACTCTTCCTTGTTAAAATAGTGAGTACGTATGTTAAATGTGACTTGCTAAAATATGAGATTATTCCAGCTGAGGAAAGTTTTTGGGAATGTGTTTAAGCAATAATAAGCTCATAATCTTAAGATGAAACCGACATAAAGGAAGCTGTTCAGCAAATGCAGTTCACATAGACATTAACTGACGTGCTATTTACCCAACAGCCAGCTATCGCCTTGTAAGCCTTTCAGCTTCAGATGGTCCTGACCAATGTGTTATTACCAAACAGCTAATATATCATTCTACCATTAGCATTTAAATTGTACCCGTATTATACAGTTAAGACTTTTCTAAAGGCAACTTTTAGGTAACATTCTCGAATCTGACTCGTCAGATGGAATTGATTCGTTTTCTTCGACCACAGGTGACAATAGTGCTGTATAGAATATAAATCACAGGTTTATATTAGTGTTCGCTGAAACACATCTTTCCTACAACTACGCACAAGTGAAGACTAATAACAAGACTAGAAACATGATAAACGTATTCTTTGACAGCGGGACGCTTTCTGAATGGAGACAATTAGTGAATAGTTATGGAAGGAATCTACATTGAAGTAGACTGATTGTAAACTGTAAAGATGAAAGTTTGACTAGTTGTTTGTTAAATTAAATCTTGTTTTGTTGAATTGCTGTGGTGCGAGACGAAATAAATCACTTCGAAATGTGTCGTTATAGTGTGGTGTACAAAGTAAGCCCACTTACAGGACTCATCACAGCGTCGTTGATGATTTTCCTTAAACAGCATGCCCTAAATTAGTTTATCTTCCCCATGCTTGATACCACAATCTTAATATTTGCCATTTTTCTACAAATAAAATACTTTTCCACCTCAACCTCGCTTGTTCTTTCTAGGAAAATAACATTCAGGGAGTTCATACTAAACACTGACTAACTTAAAAGAACTTAAAAAGCAAGTAAAAAAAAAGAAAGAGAAAAAAAAGGGGAGGGTGGTGAAGACACATTCACAAAGACTGCTCTGCAAATGATGACAAAAAAGCTTTAATTTAAATAGAAGAAAAGATCACATAAAAAAATCTGTACAACCTTTGAATATTGAATAACAGATTTTAAATAAAACAATACCCCGTACATAACTAAAAGGTGATTTAAAAAAAAAGAAAAAAGAAAAAGTGGGATGTTGTACTATTTTACAATGTGTGCAAAAGCAGTATTAATCGATTTCCTTCCGAAAACTCTTATGATTCGAAGGTCAGAGAGTGCTTTAAGAACAGCTCCCCTGTGATAGTGTCTTTGAAAAATAATCATTAATCCAATAATAAAATAGATTTATATACTTTTAAATATATATTTATATATATACTTATATACAAAACATACCGTTTATAAACGGCAGAGATTCATTCAATCCCTTTTTTTACCTCAGACACCAGGGACTGTATAGTAACTTGTGCTTGCCTTTCTCCAAACCAGGACAGGAACTCCCTGTAGCTTTGGAGAGATTACACAGAGGAATGGGCTAATAGTTCTACAAACATTTAGACCACTAGCCAAATCAAACCCAGGATCATCTAGAGGAGGTACAGTCAAAATGTTAAAAGGGGCATCAGACAGACAGTCCATGAAAAGCATGAGTCGGAACAGAACGACCAAATAAGATCTCTCATAAAAAAAAAAAATAATAATAATAAAAAGTAAAAGTTTTAAAACCTGAGAAAGGCAAGATAAAGCAAACAGTGCCATTACCACAAAGATAGATAGTGGCTGTCACAAGGACAGACTAGGCACGCCAAGTGAACTCTAAACCTAGTGTTCCTCTAACATCTGTGATATCTGTGTGCTACCATGCGTGAAAAGAAAATTCTACACCTGAAGGATTTAAATATCATATTGCTGTGCTGATTAACACAAAAATTAGGACCTTGTTACAGTTTCTTTACATTTCCTACAAGTTTAAAGGGTTGTATGGAGTGTGACTGCAGAATACTGAAGGTAGCTATTGGGCTATTTTGTATGGCAGTTAAATTGTTTTTTTTTTTTTTTGGCTACTTGCTCAATGACTTCCGAAGTGTAGATTTAACAATGACCTAGGTGTAGTGAAATATAAATAGCTTTCGTTTAGGAATATATACTAATAGGTACAAGTGGTCATTCTATCTATCTGACAAGAATGAGAACCAGTGGGTGGATTTCTCATACAATAAATTGTAGAATTCACTTATATGTACAGAACGACAGACGAGAGCATAAAGCAGAGCCAAAACGAGAGGTCTTCGACTGAAAGATCTTGAATTGTGGTGATGAGTTCAACATAAAGATGTTCTAATTCCAGTTGAATTATAAAGCAAACTTTAAGACAAGAGATTGAGAGTGTGAAAGAAGACATTTCAAAAAGGTCCCTAAAACTGAGTAGCATTATCTTTCCAGCCTTTCCAGCTAGCATCAGCGAGTGACAACCAGATGCAAGGGGAAAAGGAAAAAAAAAAAATTAAACACACCCTCCACCTTCAAACAGCAATCAAATAAATATGTAATTTTTTTTGTTGTTTTTTTTGTGTATATCTTTATTTGTTTTTGCAAAGTTCTTCCAACTAAAACGCTGGAGATTAAAGGACAAAAGGAGCAGTAGTTTGGTTAGTTCCATTAGTAGTAGAGGGGATGTTGCAGTAGCAGTAGTATCACAGTAAGAGAAGCTGTACTGCAGGTTCTTGCTGATCGACAGCAGTAAGAGGAAAAAGAGCTAGCACTGTTTCCCTCCCACTCCAGCATGTCCAGAGACCGCTGGGTAGAAAGGGTAGGCCTTGTACAGGGGGAAAAAAGGGTCACAAGCTAAACTGTGGTCTACATATATAAAGATTTGAAGGTGTGAAGTCATAGCATCATTCTGACGGGTAAAACGGATCTGAATTAGTTGATGCTTTTGCTTCAGGTTTGCACCCTGGACATTTTCAGGGTTCTCCGTTTTTGTCCTTTCCTTAAATGGACTGTAAACTATGCAAGGAAGAGCACCAAAAGTCAGGGGAAGTGTCTATACTTAAATATGTCCACATACCTATCGACATCTTTCCCCTGAAACTGGCTAACTCGGTTGTCATTGGTTTTCGACGTCAACCGAGACATACCCTTCTGTGGGCACTGGAAATTAAAGTATTCTGCTTTATTTAGAATTGCTTTACGTTAATTCTCCAGAGTGCTGGAAATGAACTCTGGGAAAAGGAAACAGTGGGGAGAGTAGGGTGTGGGGTGGTGGTTAGCAAGATCCGTGTCTGTAGAACAGGAATGATGATTCTTCTGTTTCTGCTGTAGATGAAAACCCTGCTGACTTTGTTATGCTCAGCAGCCGAGGTGGTTGAACGGTGGATGTGAGGAGAGAGCTTTCAGCTTTCAGCTTGTGGTCTCTTCCCTTTTTTTGCTGAAGCAAAGGATTTGTATCCAGTTTCTAAGAATCTTCACACCCCCACACACGGAGAAATATTACTTTAGATTGTACTGGCTTGGCATTTTTTTTTTGGCTTCTCACCCATTAAGCCGAAATAGTGATCAGAACTATTTTTTTTAATATAGTGAGCAGAGGTTCACATGTTTTATAGCTTGGCCTTACAGGGGTGTGACCTAAAAGTTATTTTGCTGTACAGAACCCTTTCTTAAAATGTGCTCCCATACAAAATAAGCAAAAAAAATGCTTTAAATAATATCAATCACTGCAAAAGCACAAAGCGCAAAAATCGGTTGAGAGTTAATCTTGACCTCAAGTAACAAAGCTTCCAGGTCTTTTTATCAGCTAGAACGAGCATGGTTTCACCAGGAGACCGGCTCCAGATCCCAGCTTTACTTGGTCTAGGCCTTTGTGCAGGTTAATCTGTGTAGAGGCTCAGCGCAGGTGATCAAGTAAAGGCAGTTCGGTAGCCTCCTCCCGTAAACTGGGAGGATCTGATGTAAGGGGTGTGGTCTCTGTGGGCACAGAAATACCCACTGAATCCAGTGTTGGGCTGACATCAGTGGGTGGGACAGGTGGGACAGACTGGAAAGCGTAGGAAACAGAGGACACAAATAAATTAGTTTAGTCAAACCAAGAGCGATGATGTAATTACAAAACCAAACCAACTATGACGACAAGTTTAACCACTAAAGTCAGTAAGCAACTCTGTCTGCTTACCTGTGTGCGGATGCAATGAGACAAGCCTCCGTCCCCTTCCACTGCTGCTGGCCCATTAAAGCCTTTCCTGCCTGACAAACTCCACTTGCTATAGATGGCATCATAGTGCAGGCCACTTCCATGTCCAAGCCCCATGCTGATGCCCCTCTGAGAGGCTCTGTGGCTGGTACTGTCCTGCAAGCTGCCTGGACAGAACCGCTCAGTGGGTGGCACAGCCACAGATGCACTGAAGGATAGCTGTGAGCTAGACAGGTGCTGACCCAGGAGGCCCTGAATGGAGGAAGTGCGCTGGAGAGAGTTTACCAAGCCTGCGTCCATCCGGCCCTCGGATTGGCTAAGCAGGGTCAAGGGAAGGGGCTGCGAATGGACAGGCCAGCTCGGTCCAACAGGATTGTCAGTTCCTGTTTTAAAAAAAAAAAAAAAAAGCCATAAAATAAATTAAGTTTTTATCTTATGAAACACATCAAAAGTATAAATCCAAATCTACAGGAGCCTATGCGAATATACGCTCTGTTCTTCTACGCTTATCACTTGTAATGTGCTACCAGTGCCATAGTCTTACCCATGGATGGCTGCACAGTGGGAAGGTGGGACTGAGAAACAGTGGGTGCGGTGCTCTGGGGAGGATTGTTACTGATGGAGGAAGATCCACCGCCGCAGTCAGAGTCTTCTATATTCCCTCCACTGTTGCAGCCTGCACCACAGCCCTTCTGTAGCCTGTAAGAGAAAAACAATGTTATAAATAGAATAGTTGTGAACGTCAACAGAAAATCCAACCAGTTACAAGTGATGGGGGTGGAGAGAAGCAAAAAAAAAGAATGAATTGAGTTTGAAATCAGTGAATAATCCGTGACCTGTCCCAGCTGCTGATAAACCATGTGTAGATGTTGTGGGGGCTTATAGGCCCTCCCCAGACGGACCGGAGCTGGCTGTGACCTCCAGCGTATGAGGTGGTAAGAGGGGAGACATAGATGGGGTAACCGATAGGCTGATCGCAGGATGAGTTGATCATGTTGCGCAGCGCTTGCTTGGCATTCTGGATGCTGCCACGCTCAGGGTTTCGGTTCCGCAGAAAGACCAGCTCCTGCTGCTGCCCGGCCCACAGTCCACGCACACACTCTCTGTTCACCTGTAAAAAAAGGAGACATACTGTATGTAACATGCCGTACAGTTTAACTGCAGACAGCCCAAACTTTGAACGGCTTAATTCATACGACAAATGTTGCTTCTGATGTGCATTTATTTGATCTTCACGGTGCAGTGAGCAGAGCTGGTATCTAATGAGTTGACATACATTTATATAAAGAATAAACGATAACCCTAACTGATTGTGTTCTTAATAACTAAAAGCCAACACTGACAGCTGAGAAAATTACAGGCTCTGCCACTAGAAGCAACTTACATTCTGTTTAAAGTGAAAGTGATGTGACGTACGGCTAAGTACGGTGAACAATACTCAGAATTCGTTCTCTGCATTTGACTCATCCAAAGTGCACACACACATCAGTGAACACACACACACACACACCGTGAACACACACCCGGAGCAGTGGGCAGCCATTTATGCTGCGGCGCCCAGGGAGCATTTGGGGGGGGTTCGGTGCCTTGCTCAAGGGCACCTCAGTCGTGGCCGGCCCGAGACTCGAACCCACAACCTTAGGATTAGACTCCCTAACCATTAGGCCACGACTTAACCCAAATTCAAGTTTAAGTTGAAATTTTAAAAAGGTTTTAATAAGTATTAGTATCATTTTAAAGTAGTGTGTGATCACTGACAGCATTTTTGAGCAGAGGGTTTAGCTAAATCACTGGTAAAGAATAAGAAACTAATTTTAATTGCTGTACTGATAACTCCATTAGCTCAATTAGACTAATGTTTCTTGCTCAAGTATGGTTCCATGTCTCAGTGACTTTCAGAATGGATCTCACAATGTTTCGGGGCATAAAAAGCATAAGAATTATAGGGCTATAACAGGGTTTCAGGTAGAGCTGAAACCCAAACTACAGCCAAACTAAACTGTCTGGGATATCCAAACAATCCAGTTCTTACACCTTTAAATTGTTGGTTGTGCAGCATTTCTATTTTGCCAATTTTTAAGCTAAACCATTTTTCAGCTAAAGACAATATTCCAATGCCCTTAAAAGATAAAACAGACTAATAAAAGTAGCATCCGGACGTTAGCAGTAATGAATGCACCTTTATGACTCGGAAGCTGAGAAAGCGCTTGTTCAGCATGATGATCTTGTACTCGTCACTGCCGTCGTCCATGACATGACGCAGGGCCAAAAGTGAGGGCATGTTGGCCAGAATGGCGCTGCGCCACACCGGGTCTCCTTCATGAGAGATCAGCATCTTTTCTTCATTAGCAGTGATGGCGTCGTACAGCACAGCTGGATCCTCATACTCATCTGGAGACGTAAAGTGGTCCTAAACACACGGGTGGAAGTAACAGTGTCACTCAACGTTATAATAAATAGAGCAATTGCCTGAGCCATGAATACACAGCAGTTATGTTAGGAGTTATCCCAGAAACCCGATTTCAACTGAAAGAAACTGAAGTCTAGAGGATTTACCTGGTGCAGTTTGAGGGACATGCGCACACCAGGTGCCACCACTCGGTTCAGAAGGTCCATGTCTGCAAACACCCACTCGTCCCTTGGTGAGGTGATCCGGAAATCGCCTTTGAACAGAGCATGCAGGCCATAGAGGAAGGGCTCCAGGCTGCGAGTAGGAATTCAGAGTGAAATTCAACTCTCTTTTAAAAGGAGGTCAGTAAAAATAAAATGAATATTACATCATGATTAAATATAAATCGTTACCTTGCGGACATGCTGTGGGACGCTGTGCCGAGAGCCCGGCGGCCCAGAATGCAAAGCCCAAAACAGAGCATGACCAGAGGGGATTCTCTTTCACTGTCCACAGGCTACAACACACAACAGGAAGGCAGAGACATGGAATAAGTCGTATCACAAATCAAGACACCATATGTTCTCAAATACCAAAATTCCACAGGTTTCTACAATAAGTTCTTAGTTCCTGTTCAGCTCTGTAAAACGTTACTCGTCCAGTACAGTTTGTATGATGCCCGCTGCTGAAAACATGGATTAAGAGAAGTCCGGTGGGTTTCAATGATTTACTTAAAGGGAAATGAAAAAATTAACAACCAATACAAAGCTTCTACAGGAAAATAGAAAGTGCACGTGAATATAAACCTTGCAGCTGGGAATTACTATCAAAACTGTTGGTCACAGAAAATTAAAATCAACACCTTCTGACCAATCAGAATTGAGCATTCGACAGCTCTGTGGTATTTTAAAAATGTCATCGTTGTTTTAAGATCTAAGAGTAGTTTAAGGCCGTGTTCTGAAGGGCAGCGTTGAGAAGGGCAACCCGTACTGACCGTCTGTCTGCGGCTGTTGCAGTACTGGATCCAGTCCAGATAGATCATACAGAAGGCAGCTGGGGTGATGCCAGAGGCTCGATGGTCATAGTCTTCATCGATGTTTAGGTTGAAGGTGGGGTCACTGTCAACATAGGAAGCACTGAGACACGGTTTTAATGCCTCCTGCACCGTCTCATTGGACAGCCACTCCTCCAGCTTGGGTGAGCGGCTCACATAGTAGATGATACTCTGCAAAAAAAAAAAAAAAAAAAAGGGAGAGTGAAATTAGAAAGTATTCAGGCCAATATAAATAATATAATAAAAAGGCTAATAAAACTAATAATTAAGCAAAAGCAGATAGAAATAATATGAGATAATAATAATAATAATAATAATAAGCAATACCTTGACATAGTAGGTGATTAGAATCTTGCGCAGATCAAATACTTGCAGCATAGAGGCAGCGTTGTTGTCGCTGATACTGTAGCCTTCCAGGACATATTTGGTAGCAGCAACCTCCCAAGCGAGCCAGCGCTGGCCAAAGGCTGCGTTGAAGGACAACATGTGAGGCAGGTGGCCTGGCTCACAGCAGCAACAACCCTCATCCTCCTCCACCCCCTCGGTGATGGCCTCCACCTCTCGCTGCTGACAATATGTACCTGTTTGATCACACACAAGGAGAAGCAAGCAGGATTTAACTACTGAAAATACTAGAGTATACATTCGATTAAAATCGAGGAGCAAGCAATTACTGTGAAACATTCTAACAAATGCAAATAATATTATATTATATATATATATATATATATATATATATATATATATATATATATATATATATATATATATATATATATATATATATATATATTCCATAAGCAACAATTTTTTCCCCATCTTGGGAACATGTTCAACTGGAGGTCAAGCATGATGCTCATTAGATGGATGTGGCGAGCAATCCTGCGGTTGATGAAATGCTCGTGTCTGATGGCGCTCACCTCTGAACTCCAGGCCTCTGAGCTGGAAGGTGACGAGCCCATTGCCGATTTCAATGAGGTGCACAAGGGCATTGAGGTAGTCCGATGCCAGGATGAAGCAGTCACCGGTGTTGTAGGTGCCCCAGCGGCCCAGTAGCAAGTCTCCACACAGAGAATGCTGCAGTGAGCGGGTCAGGTGCTCATAAAAGATAGAGTTTAGGTTGTTGTCATCAGCACCTTTATGTGCCAGAGAAAGGAAGTCAGTAAAGAAGTGGCAAAGGAACAACAAATGCTAAAGCAAAGACACTTATAGTAACACCTACCAGGGTTACGGTCGAGCTGAGTGGCCAGACGTGTATTCGAGTGATCCACCCTTTTTGTGCTGCATAGGAACACAACAAAAGGTCAACAGGAGGACGAGTGGTAGGGTAAAAAAAAAAAAAAAACTGACAAAAAGTAAACACTTACTTATAGTCCCGCTCCCAGAACTTGACAGGGCGAGTGTAGGAGGTGACAAAGACGGCGCTGCCCAGCACAGGATTGAGAGGAGTGGAGAAAAGGGCAGAGAACAGAGCCTGCACAAACAACATGGCGGAGTCTGACAGCACAGCAGCTGTTAAGGAAAACAACTAGAGCTAAATGTATTAGTCATCAATACAATAACATTAGACCTTATTCTGAATTTAACGGCTTTAAAGCAGTGAGTATACTTTAACTTCCGGTTCATGTCTCACCGTATTCTATGCAAGTAATTATTAATTCATAACCAAATTCAGCACTTAATTGTTGACGACATTAATAACAGTAGAGGATACGGGGCACAGCAAATGGCTGGGCGAAGGCATGAAACGCAGAGCCCCATGTAATCTGCCACGGAGCGATGTAGGTCAGCACAAAGCGCAGCTTATACAATAGGTCCCACAGCTGCACAAACACACAATCACAGATTATTAGGTCAAAAAAGCAAGGTGAAACACTAAATATATTCTGGTATATTAAATGGTGACAAAAAAAATGCTAGTAAACGGTGTGGTCAGGGAAGCTCTTGTGCTCCCTGACGTGAAGCACAGATACCCCTTTTCCACCAAAAGGAACCGGGTGCTGGTTCAAAGTTGGTTCCACTGGCGAACCTTCTAAGAACCAGTTTGCCTTTCCATCACAGACCCAAGTCTGACGTCACTGTATACGCGTTATGTTTCCCAGCAACGTTAGCGCAGCAGCGGCAAACAACATGGCGGATGTTGCTGTACTGTTAATGCTCAGGGCTTTGTGAACCTACATTGGCATCTAAACGCAGCGAACTCAATGTGTACGTGCAGCTCCATGTAATCTGTATAAACGGAGGTTGTAATCGAGAAAGTACATAACATTATTTTATCATTAACACAGAAAAAGTTGTAGCTACCTACTATCGCGTGTGCTGATAATGTATCATATTGCGGTAAAGTAAAAGTGTATTAAACATTAGTATATATTTAAGGTACATTATCGAATGCGAGAAACAGTAGCTCCGCCCACAGCCCCTGACGCAATCGGTTCTTAAGTTTAGACCAGCAACGTTTTGGTGCTACATAAGAACCACTTTTCCTGGTTCAAAAAAAGAAAGAACTGGTTCCAAATTAGGCTCTGGCTCCGAACCAGCACTCAAACTGCCTCGGTGGAAAAGGGGCAAGAAGAGAGAAGGAGGAGGAGCTTATTTAGGCCCTCAATCAGAACCCGTATGCCTAGAGCTAGGATGTGTAAAACAATACCGTTACCTCTAACTGATTTCACACATTATGTATTGCATATAATGCACAATTCTGCACTTTATTCTAAATACAGTCAGTGTTTCTGCCACCAATCTAGTGTTCATTATATTCCATTCAAATTCTATCATGTTCCAATCAATTCGAAACAAAAATTCACTGCATATTGTAGTCTATGGATGTGCATATGACTGATAAAATATCTATTAGAGTAGAAGGTGGAAGACATCAAACCTTGCTAAAGAGGATGGACATGAAGTAGTAGTCAAGCAGGAAGGTTTCGGAGAAGCGAGGATAGTCGAACTGGAAGAAGAGGACGGTGAAGCAAAGAGTAACAAATTGTTGAGAGGGTGTGCAGAAGGATGAGCGAAGCAGCTTCATTCCAGCCATGGAGATGAACAGAGCTCGACCACTGGACAGATAAAAACATTAACACTCGTTACAATCAAAGCGGGAGCTCCTCCTACCAGCTCCTGGGGATTTTACACACAAGACATCTGAACTTTGATTTCCGATTGTTGTTGTTTTTTTTTTTTTTTAAATGCCATCAATAAACATCGAAGACGGTTTTAACAGAGCTAAACAAATGTTAAAAAAAACAACCCAGGTTATGTATTAATCAGTGGGAGGTTTTTCCATCAGATTTCTAGACAGCACACATTTTAAAGAGAACATTTGAATCATTACTTTTGCTCAAAACTTCTTACTTAGCTGCTTTTAGTATATAAGTGCACGACTCTTGAATTCCTAACATTCACAAATATGAATATTATAATAATCATCATATTAAGCAAAATAAGAAAATGCTATCAAATAAAAACAAAAGGCTTATTCATCGACGAAAATCAAAAACGCTGACAGAAACCAAGCCAGCAGTTGGGGAAAGAGTTAATGTTCATCTATCTATATGCACTCAGGGCACTTCCAACACATCATTTAGTAAAATTTCAAACACTCTTCGGTCTGAATTTCAGGCTCTCACACTCATGCCAGTTAAGGCATTCAGTTCCACAATATTACATTTGTATAAGAACGAACTTACTATGTGCCAGGTTTGTCAGGGTTCTGGCTGATGGTGTGGGCTTCTGTAGTCAGGGAGTTGAGCACCACAGCCGGGTAGATAAAATACTTCTCTACACACTGGAGCCAGGCATAGAGTTTCTCAAACCACATGAGATGAGCTGCATCTGGAACACAAAAGGTGAATCAAAGATGTTCTTGCCTTTCGGAGAAGTCTTGGATGTGTGTGCACGTGCGAGTGAGTGTCCATGTGTGTGTGTGTGTGTGTGTGTGTATACTCACCCCGAACCTCAAACTGGCTGTACTCTCGAGAGCGTAGGACTGGGTGAGCCAGGCAGAACCAGGGCAGCTGCTTGCGAAACTGAGGCAGTAAGTAGTGAGTAAGAAAGCCCACCACCCCAGCCAGAATATATAGGACAAAACTGAGAGCAGGCTGCAAGAGAGGAAAAATAAAAAATGATATCAGGGAGCAACTACCAAGCACATATTAAATAGTAAGCTCAACCTATTTAAAAACATAAATCTAATACGAGAGAACTTCTGTACTGTATAGATCTGGGACCTCGAATGGAATGTAAAATCATGTCAAATATCTGCCAGAGAAAACTGTGTGAACGTAAAGAAATGGAATGTTTCCAACATCTTGTAGAATAACATCTGTACCACAAAAACACTAAAAACACTAAGGCTGTTGAGAACAAAGAGAATCTCTTTTCAGAAGGAGTATACTTAAAAAAAGTGCTCAGTAAGTGTATGATGACTTGCTTATAATGTATAGAGATCACCAACAAACCTGCAGAGCAATAAAGACGGTACTGGCACTGATGGCAAAGCTGATAATGGCCATGAGAGGACACATAACCAGGTCCGAGTGTAAAATCTCCTTCTGTAACAGGAAGACGTGGCGTGAGAATAAGAAAACAGACTTTCGAGCGGTGACGTGTGAAGGTACTGAATGTCCTGATTACCACAGAGTTACGCAGTTTCTCTGGCAGTGGGTCCTTGATCTCCAAAGGAGGCTCCTCAGGAGACCTGCTTTCCAGCTCTGGAAAGAATTTGGAACGTACAAAAGACCTACCACAATGCAGGGGGGGAAAATAAATAAAATGTTATCAGCCTCAACAACAAAATTCACAAATAAATATACGAACCACGTTTCAGTAAAAGTTGAGATATTTTCTAAAATGATATTTAAAAAACCCCCCACAAAACCAGTATATTTCCTTGAATTGTTATTTAAAATGACAAAAGAACAAAAATGAATGACAATAATTTCTTGACAGTATTATAAAATCAGCTCATTTCTCAATGCCAGATTGTCTTGTACCACCTACAGTTACGTAACATTGTGGGAAACAAAAACTGGGAGTCAGGAGAAATCTCCTGGCTGGAAACCACTGCAGATTGTGTGACCTTCAGTGCACAGATGGTATTACATGAGAAACCATCATCAACATGGCACAAAAAATATCCCAACTTTTCCCGCCATGGAGATTGTCGATCTTTGAATGAAAGTACCACATTCAAATAATCTTTAGGCTGATACTGACCACAGGACGGTGGGATCACTGCTTTGCCTGCTTAAGTGGTATGATAAGGCAAGAAGGAGGCCACAGAATACAGAGAAGAGCACTGGAACATGAGCCTCTCCCCATGGGGCCTACACACAATACAATACAAGAAAATGAGCACCGTATGATAAAAGAAAATCAGATTTTTAGGTCTGTTTGTAGCTCAAAATAGATCACTCACATTGATAGCACCAAGGCAAAAGCCATAAACCAGAGCAGCTACTAAGACACTGCGTAACAGACTGAAGATTGAGGACAGGGGGCTTGTAGTGGCTACAACACAGACAGATAAAAGGAGTAAGTTTGTGTGTGTGTGGGTCCGTGGATGATCTCTAAGTGTCTGTGTGTGTTGATCTATTACCAGTTCCACCAAACATGTGCATGTCAATCTGCTCCAGCAAACACATGACAAAAGTGTTGACCTGAGGTAGAAGTCCGAAGAGGAAGATTACTGGAAAACACAGGGTGAAAACTTAAAAAAAAAAAAAAAAAAAAAAGAAGACGACATGTATTACTATTTAGAGTTCTGAAAAAAATCCAGCATTAAATGTTTGTGTTAGGTTTTTCCTATTTACAATATATGCTCACAACATATTTTTAGTGTTACAGAACTAACAGCATGCAACTGAACAAGTAATTGTTAAAACTAAAGATTTTAAACAATGTTGTATGCATGAAAACACCAAATATTGTAGAAAAAAAATCCACCCACAAAAACAGATTGTCACAAATAATAGCATTAAGGGGCTTTTTACACCTGGTCACTTCAAGCGTTTTCTGTGATCCGATAGTAAAAAGACCAGGTCTAAATGTCCTCCGAAACGTTTTCGGGACGGATATAAACCCGATCGTTCAAACCACATCAGGAGGTGGTTTGGGACGCGTTTCAGATGAAACTGGACAGGTGTAAATGCATGTGGTTGTTCAAGCCACATACGTCAGCGCTATACTCCTCCCAAACGGAAGTACGTCACTCGCAGGTGACTCGCGAGTCATGCATCGAGCCAGAAACAAACATGTTTTCCCACCAGTGCTGGCTCCGATCCTTCACCCAGTTGTCTCGTTGGGTCTTAAAATGCTCTGCTGCCTCCAACAAAAATGCAGCAAACAGTAAATGCTGTTTTTTTGTAGCAACCGCATACACCAAAGCGTGGTCCATTTCAATTACCCCGGAAATGAGGTCAAATACATTTGCATATTGGGTGGGAGTAGAAAGATCAGATTGATATCCGATTCGCCAAGACGCATTTACTGTATGTGGCCTAATGTAAATGTTTAACAAATCAGATAGCTATCGGATCAGAGAAAACACATGAAGTGACCAGGTGTAAAAAGGCCCTTAGTCAGATGTATAAAACTAAAAATCAGTCAAATTATTCACATTCACAAATATATTATAATATTTAAATATTAAAATTCATATTCATAAGAATGCCAAGTAGTATTTGAATGGTCATCCTAATCCCTGCTAATGTATAGCTAGAAGGAGGATGCAAAACTGAACCATCACGGCTATGACAAGTAACAAACCTATGAGCATGTCTCTGGCACACAGCAGGAAGTGGGCAGAGAAGAAGGTGACTCCATATAGTGAGAAAGGCTGCAGGTTGCTGGAATGGCCGGCAAAGTCAAAGACCCAAATCAGCATACAGCACAAGCAGAAATACACCGGCCGGCTGTACACGATGATCCAGTTGTGACCCTGTGCAAGAAAATCGTGCAGCGTTTACTGAGAATGGCCTTCACACTATAGTAGCAGAGACTGCTTGCTGAGGCACTGAGCAAAACATTTTTAGAGAAGCCGTGTGTACTCACATGCATTGGGGAGGCTGCGTCGGGCTGCACGCTCTTGAAAAACACACATGTGGGCACGAAGAGTAAATGAGCAACGTCAGAAAAATCAATGTATAAAAATTCGCAGTCACAAAGTGCATTAGCAAACAATTTGCTGTGTCTGCACTCACCTTCAATAAGGAGTACTGACAGCTGGCGATGACCAAGCAGAACAGGAAGACCCAGATGTCCCGGAAGAAGCCGTGCAGCAGCAGTAAGAAGCCAAGAAAGGCCACCAGGCTGGCCAACACCACCGCAAACACATTCTCGCCAACCCGCCGATTCCTGCAGTGCAGCTAGCCGTAGTTAACTTATAGAAAAAAGTGCACCCTAACCTTTTAATTACTAACATACGAAAAGAAAAAAACAATGTTACCGGCTAAATATAAGCCTGACATACAGAACTGACAGGAATACAACATTGCTGTTATCTGAAAACAATAACCTTCATTATGGTAGTTATATCACCATGCACTGTTTTCCTATAAGAACCCATACAGATGTGCTGTATTTCTCACACAAAAAAAATTTGTATGTTTAAATTCCTCGTTTATACGTGCACTGTTACACCCATCAATGCTTTCGTGCATTCTTGGGGGATGTAGAAAAATTAGTGAGGGTGCATATTTTGTTTGAAGTACAGTGATCCCTCATTTATCGCGGTTAATGGGGACTGGAACCCCTCGCGATAGGTGAAAATCCGCGAAGTAGGATTGGCCCCAAGTTTGACCTTTTCCATGATGGTCATCATCTTCCTCTTCGGCTCACTAGAGGAATCTTTCGCAGGGGCACGGCGCTTGGGAGGCATTGTAAGGGCTTAACGAAAAGTTAATTTCTAACACAATATGCGAGACACAGTTGACAGCGTGAACGAGAGTGGCGAGATACAATAAGGGAAGAAGCTGGGAGAGGATGCGATGATGCGCAGCCAATCAGCTCAGATCTCGCGCCGGGAACCAATCATGTGCCTTGTCTGAGTGCCTGTGAGTATGTACAAAGCCTCTGAGAGAGTTTCTCTCTTTGTCTGGCATCCTGGGAAACCATTTTTATTTTTCGATTAATATTTTTGAAAAATCAGCGATGCACTGAGGCCGTGAAACTTGAACCGCAAAGTGGCGAGGGATTACTGTATTACAGTAAATGGACTACACAACAACCACCTTGTAACATGTAACAACCGTAAAGAGGTCACTCACCTATCCAGTAAGGCCAGAAGTGCCAGCCGGTCATAGCGCACTCTAAGCCACTTTCCCGGCAGCACCCAGAACTTGTAGTACTGTTTCGGCTTGGCTTTCTCTTCGATCATCAGCGTGTTTTCCTGAGATTCCTGCAAGGACTCATGATCCAGGTCAAACTATAGAGTGACAGGACAAAAGAACAAGAGCTGATTTAAAACCAATTAAAAAAAAAAAAGGCAGATAATTTGGATCGTCGTGGTGCCTGAGAGAAAACAGAATTTGTGACGCACCTCAGGCATCTCCAAAGGCACCCTGCGCACCTGCATGCCCTGGAGGACCACAGGTCTAGGCTGCAGCAAGGATAATGCCGGAGCCACATCCTGCACATCATTTGAGGTAAAGCTGGAGGACTGGGACTGTCTCTCACGCTCCCTGGTAAATACACAGCGGGGTATAAACTCTGATCCAGGTGACAAGGTTCAGACAGGCAAGAAAGGTTGTGTGGATAAGACTTACTGCAGTGGGTCCTCATAACCTCCTCCTGCAGGTCCAAATGTGTAAGATCTTTTAATACCTGAGGAATAACGATTCACTGATAAAAACGTTACAAGTCAATCTGCATGTGAAGATTTAAAAATGAAATGCATTTAAATAATTAATGCATTAAAATACATTTTTCCACCAACAAATCTATTCTAACTGATTCTCCCTAATCACTAAACTACCAAACTTATAATTATTCGGTTATGAAATAGCAATTTGGCATTTTTTTTTTTAAAACAACTGACTTTAAAAAAGGTATGTATATTAGCACTGGAGGACTATCTAGGTGACAAAAACAGTGAGCAGGCTTTAGTCTATCTTTACCACTCTCATCGTAAAAGTAGTGTATGGCTCCCTCAGAGGTATCGTCAAATGTAGACGCTTCATGCACTCCACTTCTAGGCAGCAGCAGCGAGGAGGCGAACTGTAGGGCTGTAGGGAGGGCACGTGCACGGGAATGGGAAGATACATGGGCCCGTTGAAGATCTTGAAGGCTTGGTGGAGATCCCATGGTGGATGGGGGAGGTGTAGGGTTACTGCCTGCATTATGTCTTCTGCGGATAGCCTGCGTCCTCTTTACGCTGCTTATGGGGTCCTGTTTACTTCCTTCCTCAGAGGCCAAAGCTGCATGTGACACGTTTAATTTACCATGCAACACATTTAATTAAATAGTTAAGGTAGTGAGAGAATACACAGGTTTTCAATAAGTCTACGTTAAACTAGGAAATTATTTTATCGTAGATAATTACAGAAAGTTCAAGTAAGCACTGGAAAGTAACAAACATGTCTAAAGAATGATGATGCATACTTATTGTATGTATCATCATCATCATGTAGATATTATTTACAAAAACTAAATGTAAAGCACTATTCGGACGGGATTAGTTCTACGTGGGGACGTGGAGTAATGCAATTTTACCTCAGGACGTCTGTAATATTAATTGGCCAATTCGCACGGGACAAGACATCTCAGTAAAACTAGCAGAAGTGGGAGGGGTAACTCGCTTTACGCACCACAGTAACCTCCTTGTCGTCATGTGCGTATGACGTTGCTTCCTGTTATCACGTGTGCAAACAGACATGGCACCTCCATGCTTGAAAAACTTTTAAACAGGAAATGACGGAATTTTACCATACATATTTACAGCGGGTCTTTTTGGACGGGATTAGTATTACCTGAGGTAATTTTCCCGGACCTTTTTACAGAAGGTAAAAGTCGCCGTAATCTTTACTGACATTGTCTGTAATGATTACAGAGATTACCGGCACATTCGGACGGGACTAAAATCACAGAGAGGCTCTGGTAATAATTACTTTACCCCCACGTCCCCAAGTAGAACTAATCCCGTCCGAATAGTGCTTAAGATTATAATGTTTTCCCTGAGCTCGTACAGAAAATATGAGGAGTATGTGCTGCCTACCTCCTCCCACAGCACCTTCTTCCAGCAGGTCCCCTGCCCTCCAACCGGTCTGGTTTCCAGCCCACGAGCCTCCCAGAGAGTCAAGCCTGTGAGCCCTGGGAAAAACCTCAGAGTGTCCAGTGCGAGCCTCCAGGTCAGACTTTGACATGGTAAGAGGTCGTGGAGCAGAAGTGGAAGCAGCTGCTAATGGCAAAATGGTGGAAGCCAGAGTTCCTGTGCTAGTGTGGCCTCCACCAGCACCATCCATACTAAGCACCCTGGCATGAGTCTTGGCACTTGCTGTGCTGGCTGAGCGCTGTGCACTGCGAGTATGTGGTGGGCCTACTGCGGCCGGGTCTTTTCCCTCGTTGGGGCTAGGCAGCTGTGGGACAGGGACAGGTTGAGAGGCAATTCCTGGATCTGGGGAATAGCAGGAGGTAGACGAACTCGAGTCATCCTCATCCTCGTCGTCTGAACTGAAACGCCGCTGAGAGCCCAGGCTGGAGGCAGCGCTAGCATCACTGCCATCGTCCTCATCACTGGAGTCCTCAAACAGGCTTTCGCTGTAAGCTTTGGCGCCTAGCCTGCTGCGCACAGGCACATAGTCTCTGCATTGGCTACGTCCATGGTGCCGGCGTCGATACGAGCCACAGTCAAAACTGCTGCTGCCAGCAGCACCACGTTTACGCTGTGCTTTCCTGCGCCCGGGTCGCTGGGCCACACTACCTCCAGCACGGAGAAGTTTCAAGTCTTTGGGGCGCACCACCTGCTGCTGCTGAACCTGTAGGGAAGGTGGTTCAACCAGCAGGTAGGGTGCAGAAGTGACAGCCAGGGCAGGTTCAGAGCACACCAGACCCGAGTGCACAGAGCCTGCCTGGCGTGGAGGGGGTACAGGGGGAATGGTTATGGCCCGAGCCTGATCACAGGCCTCTGAGGGGTCACTACTACTAGAAGGGGAAGAATCTTGCAGGGATGGGAGCTGTGCCGGTGCATCCTCACCCTCCACCAGAGTTCGATCGAGTCCCTGTCCAGGGTGCAGTTCTTTGGAGGGAGATCGCAGCAGTTCACTATCCGAGAGATCATCCGTGTCACTGCCTCCCAGGAATGCAAGGTCCTCTGGCTGCTGGCAAGAACCCTTAACTAGAACCGCAGAAGAGGGAGTAGGGACTGATTGGTGCTGCTGGCCCAGCGATGGGCTCTCAAGCTGTGTAGAGTCTGTTTTCTCACTACGGTAGCTGCTAACTGTGCTCAAAGTCTCTCGGTCAGTGGCCACGCAACTGTCTGTTGATCCAGCCATCAGCGCTACACCACCGTGGCGACATGGCTGCTCTACTCCAGGTCCAAAGGTCATTGGGTCAAGACCAAGGCCAAGCAGGTTCTCACTCAGTTCTTCGCTCAAGCTGCTCTTGATGAGCGGGCTGAGAGGGGCATCACCCAAGCTTTCAGACTCAGCTGAAGGGCCGAGTGGGGAATAGCCACCCATACGAGGCTCCTCTGGTCTTCGGTGCACCTGCTGCTCCAGCACGCTGTTGCAGGCCACTGATGTATCTTTCTCTTCTCCATCCTCCTGGCTGGATGGTGAAGGTGGGATAGAGGGACAGTCATGCAGGGGCAGGCTCCCAAAGCCTGCAGACCTCACTCCACCCACTCCCAAAAGACTGGGAAAGTCTCCAGCAATGGCCGCAGCAAGACAGGACTGAACAACACCACTGACTCCTGTTGGGTCAAACACCAAAAATAATCACCATTTTGTATAGTATGGATGTCTTCAATCTGGACAATGTGATTTTAAGGATAAAATATTTAACTGTAGGTGTATAACCTGTGCCTGAAGGATAATACTGATATGTTCTAAATGTATAATAAAAATAGTTTTGGTCTTACTGATTGCATCATGTGAATGCCGAAGAACCTCTCTGTGTGCTGAGGTCAGACCGTCAATGTCCTGCTCTTTGAGGTCTGTAAAAACGTGAGAAGCATGCTTCACTTTCCGTCTGGTATACACACATAATACACTATTTTTTTTGGACTTCTGTGCTTTTAAAATTGATTTGCTTTGAATTATGCAGCACACAACTTTACACAGCAAATCTATTTTAAAAAAATCAGGCCTTTGGGAACAAGTATGCAACAAATATACCCACCCTTAGAACCTCCAGGGTCCTCAAGTTGTGGCAAAAATTCCTGGGAAAAATAGACAAAAAAATAAAATGTACCAAAATGTGTTCATTCTTCATTTAAACTATACTTTTAATGGGAGAATGGTTTTGCCAATGTGGTATAACTGCCATGAAATTGTTTTTAAGAAGTCAGCAACACAGCACAACAGATTCCAGATTTGTGGAATTTACATACTAATTCTAAATTTTCATGTAGATGCAAGTAATACATTTCTAATACACCATTTTGCAGGTTCTCTATAAAGTCAAATATCTAACTGGCCAAAAAAGAAAAACAGAACAATAGAGCAGCAAACATGAGCACAATTGTATCGCGTACTGAAATAGCAACCGAGTATAAAGACTCTACACCTTCCACAAGCTTTATGGTTCCTGGAACTATAAACTATGTATATTTTAATGACACCGTGAGCAAGAAAACAAACAAAAAAAAGTACTTTATACCATTTCATTTCAGATAACCAATCACTGAATCCCTCAATACTACCTCACATGATCCCAAACACAAAGTAAATACCGAACAAAGTTCTAATCAAGTGCTAATCAGTTTCTTTGCAAATGGCTTGTGCTGTGTTATCATAACATTGTGTTATGTACAAAGAACAAGAGCTTACTCTAGCAGTGCATAGCTGTATTTCTGGGCATGGTGTAACTTGCATGCTTAACTAGTATACCATTGTATATATGCAATGGTAGGTGTTCTGAGTCCTGCTACAGTATTAGAATGTGACGAATCATCAAAACACTCAAGACAAAATCTAATTGTAAATATATATAAGGGTAAAAAAAGGGTAAAGACATAAACTAAATCCCTTTTATATGACCGAACTGCATCATAACGCATGCTTGTTAAAAGTGTAAGTTTTATTGGCATCAGGCGCTAAAGACCATCCTCACCGACACTTGGTTCAGTCCGAACAAAGAATGCTGGGAGCTGCAACGCACTGGAGGTGTTGAGTTCACCTTTCTGAATACAGTCATCTCCACACCGACACCACTGCCCCTAATGAACACAGAACCCAGCAGAACTGATTACCTTAATCATCAATAGCTGAAATCCCTACAGACTACAGAAGGATATAAATAATAAAATAATCATCGATAAGAAAAGCTGTCAGAAATCTATTAACAAGGTCAGATTCTCATAATACTACAATAGCAAACACTACTTTAGCACTTTACTAGATGGGTCTTAAGTATGTTGTTATTATAGAAATGCTAAGATATTCAATGTAATGCATTAATGTAAACCTTGCACCTGGCTTATGGCTGTCAGAGTTGGTGCTATTGAAAATTAATCAACCTTCGGACAAATAAGGCTTGAGATTTCAGCAGCATTGTAATATAAAGCAAATTAAAAGCCTCACAGTTTATCAAAATAATAATGGACAGCGACTGATGTGTCTTAGTACCGGTGTTGGCTGCTATCATTAGCTCCCGAGCCCTCGTCACCTTCCTCCACTCTCTGAAGGTCTGTGGTCAGCGAGGCCTGCCTCTTCTCCACGATATCTCCCAAGTCAAACATTGTATGCAGGCGAAAATTCACCACCTTAATAGCAGTGAAGAAGACAGCCACCACTACACAGTAGACCCCAGCTACCACTACAGTGGGTGGCAGAGCCTGAAGACACACGGAGCAAAAGAACACAAATACATCAATGGGTTGTATGAATTTCTCTTAAACTTTTCAGATTATAATATCGAACGGTGAAGATCACAATATAAAAAAAAAAAAAAAAAAGAGTCCACATTTAACTAAAGGTTATATCGAGAAACTTTTCATTACATGTTGATTGCCTGAGGACTACGTGACACCATGTACACTAATTAGGGTCATTTTTTTTCCCTGTTTCTCTGCTGCATGTATAGGTCATGTCAGTTAAATGACCTATGTGAACCCACCCCATGACTTATGGGAGGTGGTGGCCTAGTAGTTGAGGTGTTGGTCTATAAATCGGTAGCTTGCAAGTTCAAATCCCAGATCCACGAAGCTACCACTGCTGGGCCCCTGAGCAAAGCCCTTAATTCTCAATTGCTGTAATCAGCTGTATAAAATGAGATACAAATTTAAGTCGCTCTGGATAGAAGGGCGTCTTGCAAATGCCACAAATGTAAATGCCTCAATGCCAAGTTGTACCATGAACCGCATACTGTTGGATTAAAGGATATTTTACGTCACATACTTCTACAGCAAAAACATTCCTGCATTTCATTACCTTTTTTCAATCTATACAAATCTGAGTAATCATGTAGGTATTTAAGAAATAGTTCTGCTCTCCATTTTTGAATGGAGCCGAGAAACCAATAACAAAATAATATGTATTACTTAAAATTATATACAAAAAATCCGACAAGCTGGTTATATTGTATGTTGTAGAAATTTTGACAAGGTACAATATGTATTAAAGTGTCTGAAGATAATACATACTAATAATGAGTAACACGAGTGTAACGCTGACATCCACCATAGAGGTTAGTGGTTTAGGCTAGGTAGTGAATCAATATATTTCCCATGATAAACTGCCTTAAGGATACAGCACAGTATTTATTTTAAAATACGAGGCTGCAGAAAGGATTTAATCTTAAATTGTAGGGGCTTCAGCCAACCGTTGTTTTAATCGTTTAGTGAAGACATTTTCAGTTCCTGTTTCAATCATGACAAATTTCTTAAAATACAAATAAGACCCGAATTCACTTCATTACTAACTGTTCTGAAAAATCATTACAATTGAGATGATGATAATGACAAATGAGCTTCACTCATGAATGTTACCTCCTTAAAGAAGGTACAGACTGTTATTTTTCCTTGTATAAATAAGAAGCTGCAGGCAGAGAGAGACATCACCCTCTATTAGTTTTACAAAAACAAAACCGCTTAAGTTAATTTGGTAATCAGCATTCCAGCCAACCAGCCTGGACACGTCTGCCAAAACAACCTCACAAGTCAAGACCTTCGGCTTTCTCTGGTACGTTTATTTCTTCGCTAAATACAGCCAACGATAAAATATTGTCACAAGACCAGGCTGTCTGATTAATGCTGAAAACAACCAACCAATTTATTGTTTTCTTTTCACTTGCAAATGGAAGACTTTTTCCCGACTGAGTATACGTACATCGAAAGCCTGCTTACTGTAAATCAGTGTACAGAAATGTACAGCATCAGACACTGAGACTAGCCAAATTATACTTACCTTTCTAATACTTTAAAAA
The DNA here is from genome assembly GCF_022655615.1 of Tachysurus fulvidraco. Lineage (NCBI taxonomy): Eukaryota > Metazoa > Chordata > Actinopteri > Siluriformes > Bagridae > Tachysurus > Tachysurus fulvidraco. Next base: position 5,353,629 of record NC_062538.1, read on the forward strand.
TGATGTATTATGAAAAATTATCAATGCAGATATTTGTATTTCCTTAACCAACAACAAAAATGTGTTATCATAGCAATAATATTAACAATAATAAGATGATTAATGGAGAAGCTGTTTGGAGCAAAAGTGCTGCACCAATTACACCAAACACAAAAAAAACCTGATTGAGAATGTCTGATTTCACGTGTAACTTGACTGTTGCACGCTTAACACACGACCCTTAAAAGCATGAAAAACAGAAAGCACAACTGCTCTTTACACGCACACCTGCAACACCGCTAAAGAAATCGCATTTCACCTTCATCATCATTGGCTGATCTCAGGAACGAATACTGATTTTTTTTTTCCCTTCTCCCCAGTGTAGTATTAAAATGTGTGTAGCACTTTGTTTAATAATGAACCTGCTTATTTTATTCTGGGTCATGAGACTTGCGATGATGGGACATCTGTGTGTTTTAGTACATAGAAGGACTGATTATAAAACCACAATTTTCAAGTATGTTTAAAAAACGAATTCTTTAGCAAATCATTTATTTAAATGGTTGTACCTCATGCTTCCTTTTACATTTTATTATTAATGATAATATACGTTTAATATTTAAGCAGATTGGTTAATAACTGTTTTATAATTAATTTATATAGATAATTGACTATTCAGAAACATTTGTTTTCTGTAGCCCTAATTACACCAAGTCTATTGTTTATTCAAAAATGATGTCATTACTACATATTTAGATTCTCTCTCTCACTCTGACACATACACACACTCTGGATTGTAATAACAGTGTGATATCAATGTGAAAGGCAGGTGCAAGGTAAGTTCTTGCACCGGATTGTCATCATGCCAGTTTTCTTCTGGCGGAAATACTTTCCACCGAATCTTACAAGACTGATGACGCCCATGTAACCAAAAGCAGCCACTGATACCATCTAACAACATAACAAGGCTGAGAACAATATCTACAAAAACATTCCATATAAGGAAGATAAACTAACTTCCTGGTCTTGGACCTTACCACCACTCACCATGTACAGAAGGAAAGGGAAGGCCAGAAGGAATATCCAGAGGTAGAGGTGGAAGCAGTTGGAGAAGGTGCTCTGATGGGGGTCCACGTACCAGCCTCCGGTCAGCGAAGCCCATACCCCCTGGCGCAAAATCTGTAGTGCTTGAGAGCCCATCTTTTCACCACTGCCACGTAGCTCAAATCCCTCCTTTCTTAAAGTCCCTGCTTTATCATTTCCATTGGCAACGACAGCCGGACGTTCATCGACGTGTCAAAGAAGGTTTCCCCTGACAGTTCTCATTGACTGATAGTGGTGGATCACATGATCCTCTGTTTGACCTTTGACAGTGGAAAGGATGTTCTTTGAAAGATGACCACATGAAAACGTTGCCTTTGAACGACCACCACTCTGGTTTTGGTTTCGTAACAACTGTCCCCCCCCCCCAAAAAAAGCTTCAACAAATACAAACAATCAAAGCAATAAAAACTTGCAGGCCTGTGTATTCGAAATTAAAGCCTATCAGTCTCTTAAGTGAGTGAAATGTTTAGACCTATATACAAAGTAGTAGGATTTAAATGATATTGTGCACAAAATTTGAACTTTTTTAGATATGAAAGTAAAATTAGTAATATTATCTAGGGGCTTTAAGACTACTGTGTGCGAGATACAAACATGGACAACTTCTTTATAATCTTAAGATCTCCAGTGTCTCCAGCTTTCAGAATAAAGCAACCAACCTGGTCCATGTCATAAAGATAAACACTATGCAACACGAAATGATGCTGAAACGTATTTAAATCACCAGGTTAACATCACACATCACTGAGGCACCAGGTCTAGGCCAGAATATCATTAGCCACCGTTTCATTACCTCATTCTATACAATTTAGTTTCTAGCTAACTAACTAGAAACTGGCTGAAGCTGTGAGATCATTAACAATTCATTTCATTTCATTGTCCAGGTCCGAACTCGTTTTTTAGAACCAAGCCGGTATCGGAGGTCGGCTAACACAAACAGAGCTAAAAGCTAGTAACTCCTGTACACTGTATTCATTTAGCCTCGTTAGCTAGGCCACTTTCTCCTAAACGGGGTTTAAACTCTTACAGACATCCAGTAAGGACAAAAAAAAAGTCTCCGGATTAAATAACGAAACATTCTTATACTTTTTAAATCAGCATATGTTTGTCATGTGCTGGCCAGTGAACGTGTATGCTATTGCTAGTTCCTCGGCTAACTGGCTAATTAGCTAGCTATCTAGCTTAGCTTAGCTTAGCAGCTTTCTGGCTGATCATTGTATGCTAAGCTGCTAGCCAGGTTACCCAATAACCTGTTAAATCCCTCGAGTCAGTAAATTATCCGCTTGTGGAAATAAAGCTTTTTGCTCGTCTGATCTTCCACAAAACGTCCAGTGTCTTCGGGTCCATCGTCACGGCGTTTTCACCATTATTTACCCCCAAGAAAGATTAGCTCGTCTTTTCAACCTGCTAACTTCCACTATCGAATATATATATATATATATATATATCCATTCACACAGGTAGCAAACACCCATTTACAGGAAGTGAACACAAACGATAAACGATTGGATAAGACGCCGATCAATCTTGTCATATACGTGCGATGATTGGTTGATGAAGTCACAGTGCGCTCGCAACCTGCTTCCTGTTTCGCCAATTGGTCAGACGACCGGTGTTGCCAGATCTTCGATATCGACGTGATACTTAAAGCCTGTGATTTAGTTGCTGTGTTTAAATATGAACACAGAATATATAACTGATCAGTTATGTATATAAATTGTGAGAAGTGCATGGTGGTGCAGATAACAATATTGTGCAATATTATGCTTTTGTGCAATATGCAGCAGCAGGATGACATATAAAACCCCCATAACCTCCACTCTTCTGAGCAGTACACACAGCCACTTTCTAGTTTATAGTCTTCATCTCATATAACCTAAAGATGTTCATCAGGGTTGAGGTCAGGGACCTATGGAGGACACTCAAGTTCTTCCACTCCAACCTTCTCTACCCTTGTCTTCATGGAGCTTGCTTTGTCATGGGGAACATGTTTGGGTCTCTTAGTTCCATTGAAGGAAATTTGTACACTGTAAGATAAAATGAGATCTTGTACTTTGTAGAAACAGTTTGATTAAAGCTTATATTAAGCTTATAAGGTATATATTAGATTATAATATAATAATATTAATATAATATATTAGATTATAAGGGTTGTGATGGTCACATCTCCACAAACCATTGGATATATGGAGTAAGATTAATTCTGCCTGCGTGTTCTATCACAGTGACGATTTTAATATATATCCTGTATACAATGTTTTGCATTCTAGGATGTAAAACTAATATGTTCATCTGTTAATATTTTTAAAACATAATGTGTTCATGTTTAAAGATCTTTTAAAGCAGTTATTACCATCAGTCACTTGGATTATATGTAAAGTAGGAAATGAAAAATGGGTATGAATTAGCATTATTTATTTATTTATTTATTTATTTATTTATTTATTTATTTATTTATTTGCTTGTTTTTTTTTTACCTATTTATTTATTTGATTATTTATATGTATATTTATGTATATGTATATACATTATTTCTTCATATTCTCCATATATTTCATATTTTTATATAGTTTTTTAATATAGTTTTCTTATATAGTTTATACTTTCTTATTATTTTATTCTCAATTTATTTTTTGCTTTTTTATACTTTTTTTATATTCTTTATTCTAATACCAGACAGTTTCATAAAGCATTTCACTGCATATTGTACCCTGTATGTATGTGTATGTGACAAATAAAATTTTATTTTATCTATCTATCTATCTATCTATCTATCTATCTATCTATCTATCTATCTATCTATCTATCTATCTATCTATCTATCTATCTATCTATCTATCTATCTACCTATCTATCTATCTATCTATCTATCTATCTATCTATCTATCTATCTATCTATCTATCTATCTATCTATCTATCTAAATCATTTCATAAACAGCAGAGGGCAGTCTCATCATTCAGGATTTTTTAGCACTTGGAGCTGCTGTATTCTGAAGCTGTACTAGAAAGCTGATTTCTCACAGTGCCATAACAAACCTGTGATTTGCATTCTAATTTTATAGCTTGATGTTCTGAATTTATAATTGATGATTTTTTTTTGCCCCCACATGCCCCCCTTTTGTTTAGGTTACGACTGTACTGAAATGATATAAGTGCCATTCTGAAAGGCAGTTTCAAGCCATGCTTTGTATGAGAGGATGAGTCATTATGCAAGATAAAAATTCAGGTTGTGACTCATCAACAAAATCCCTATCATGCTATGTGGTGGCCAGGGAAAAGGTAGAGGGAACGATTCCAAGGATAGAGTAGACAGGCACAAAAGATTTTCTGTTGGAGCCGTCACTGACAGCTCTGCGATGCATTATTATGTCACTATTTAGTACAGTGCTGTTTGTTTTTCTGCAAATGTTTCTACACAGAGATTACAGCCTGAATTTTAATGAAGTTAATGATGTTCCTGTAACAGGTTTGCATGTCAATGCTTTATAAGCCCTAGGGTTTCCGGCTAAAAAAAAGAAAAAAAGAAGAAATCTGTTTTAAAAGAAACCTGATAGATGAAAACCTGCGACAGAACTACAGGCCAAAACATATGGCAAGATCAACAGAAATATTGTTCAAAAATACATTTTGCCATCAGCTTTTCTGTTTCAAGACTGGATTTTCATATAACATCTGGCACAGTTAAAAGAGATCTGTCAAGAAGACCAGACAAAACTTCATCAAGCAGAGCTAGAACAGAAATGTGAAAAAATAAGTGCTGATGTAAATATTACACAATCCAAAAAGCTGTTCAGTGGATACAAAAGAGGTAGTAAACATGGTTGATATTAATGTGTTATTTTTGAGCCATCTCTGCCACACACTATATAATGTTTGCTGTGATAATGAAGGAACATTTGTGAAATCACATTAAATGTCATTTTGATAATAATTCAATTAAAAATGTTCCAATAAATAATACGACTTCTCCAGAATCTTCTCCACTCTGTTCTGGTTTAAACTCTCTCTCACTCATTTTCTACCGCTTATCCGAACTTCTCGGGTCACGGGGAGCCTGTGCCTATCTCAGGCGTCATCGGGCATCAAGGCAGGATACACCCTGGACGGAGTGCCAACCCATCACAGGGCACACACACACTCTCTCATTCACTCTCACACTCACACACTACAGACAATTTTCCAGAGATGCCAATCAACCTACCATGCATGTCTTTGGACCGGGGGAGGAAACCGGAGTACCCGGAGGAAACCCCAGAGGCACGGGGAGAACATGCAAACTCCACACACACAAGGCGGAGGCGGGAATCGAACCCCGACCCTGGCCTGGTTTAAACTATTATATATCCAGGAGTCCAGGATAAGTCCAGGATAGTCTTCATGACAGCAGCAGCAGTTCATAGCTGTCATAAGATGAAGACATGTAAATGCAGTCAGTATGTTTATTAATAACGCTGGTAAACAAATTGCAAATACTTCATGACTGCATATATTGTTAACAGCTTTCTATTCTACTGATCTGTTTTTGCATATCTGGGTCAGAGTGTACAATCATAGCACAAGATTGTCACTGAATATAGATGCTTAAAGCATTCTGGATATACATGAATCTAAACTTGAAACTTGAAACAAAATCAAAAGGAAGCGTGGTCCACGGAAGAAGAATCAGCAAAAGGATATCAGAAGGTGATCAGCAAACGTCAGGAGGCATGGAGACTCGAACATGGAGGTATAAATTCTCCAAAGCGGAACAGCTAAATCTTGGCTCAGCAAATTCAGATCTCAGAGCGTTAACTAAACTAAAAGATGTGAAGTCATAATACACGGTGTGGTAGGGAGTTTGTACAGATGTGTGTGATTTGAAGGTTTTGTCAAGTGTAGTTTTTGGTGGCCATGTTGTTTATGCCGTGGGTCTGGGAGTTTCTAATCAATTCCAATGCTGATGTGACAATACAGTAGGTAAGTACGTAGTAGATCCCAGATGTAATTATACAGTGTTTGGGAATGCCTGTTTGGGTGAACCTTATTACATCAGGCCAGGAGACTGATTAGAATTTATTGCAAACAATATGGGACAAATTTGAAAATTCTGTTGAATGACTAGAATCCAGTAGAATCGTTTAGGAACATTAGATTTAGGCACATAATCAGGTTACAACTCGTAGACAATACAGACATTATTTGTACAGACTGCACAGACAATATTTTGTGGGGCAAACACATAAGTTGTCTAAGGCAAGTACAAGGCAATGTACAAATGACATAGAAAATGTAAAATACACTGTCAATACACAAAACGTCTCAAGATTGTACTTAAGTCCTACAGCCCATATGTGAGCACCGGTATTGCACATATTTAGGGCAAGTTAAAAAGAACTCATCATAGAAATACATGGCATTACCGTAGTGTACAACACATCCAATGTCTTATAAATCCATGCCAAGCTACTTTCATGCTGTTCTGAAGGCTGTAGGAGGTACGCAATATTTTATTGATACCTAATAAACTGGGAACTCAGTGTTCAAAACTGTATTTCAAAAACAAGAAAAAAAAATATCATAACCCTTGAGCCAAAACTTTGAGCTATAACTTATAAGTTATAAATTGATTTTTCAAGTTACTGTGTGTGGAGACTGACTTAATGTTAGGAATTACAAGCAGCAAACAGAAACCACAGAAGACTGAACATGCAATATGAAGTATTAACAATATTATAAATAAAAAATAGAAATTATTATACACTACCATAAGTAAGGGTAGAAATAATGTGTAACAATTATAAATCAGATTTATGGTATATTATGGATTAAGAATACTTCATCTATCTATCTATCTATCTATCTATCTATCTATCTATCTATCTATCTATCTATCTATCTATCTATCTATCTATCTATCTATCTATCTATCTATCTATCTATCTATCTATCTATCTATCTATCTATGTAAAGTGAATGTAAATAAGCTAATGAATGTGCCTACATACTCATATGTGCATTTTTTGTATGCTCTTATTTTATCTGCACTCTTCTTTACCCCTATATCCATTGTTATATTGTCTGAATAGTCAGTGTATTATTTTTGCCCATTGGAGTTGCTGTATCTCCATTTCACTGCAACTTTGTACCTGCTACAAATGCACAATACGACAAATAAACCATTGATATTTTGATCATATCATGCTGAATTTTCAAACTGTCTGGTGAAAGCTTGCAGTCTGGCTTGCAAGTCTACCACTCGTGACCTTATGACTTGTGTTTCTGAGTAATGAAAGTTAGGCATCAAGAGCGCTTTAAAACAGCAATGAAACTCAGGAGTTCGTTCAATCATGACTCACAAACTTGCACCCTCTCGGCCCGAACCGCAAATCTCACGTCCACACTTTCACACCTCGGCTTGTGAAATTACTATTTCAGAGGTGAGCAGAAACCACAGAACAGTGATGATTAATGGTTGGAGATGCGTGAAATGTAATAAAAACTTCGAATGACTCTCCTGTTTTTAGTACATTTACATGAACATCTCATTGTGCATGTGGACAAGTGTGGTGTTATTGGTGCTATAATGACTTCATTAAATTTCTTTGCAGTTGATTAAAATGAACTAACAAATGACCTGGAATCGAGCCAGAGCAAGCCCACATTTTGGGTCTGCTTCGTCCTGAAGAATTCAAAATATTGTCATTTCTATAAATATTGAATAATATGCTGTTTATGTGAACATCCTGTCTTAATAAACAGGAGAGAAAATATCTTGATTGGTCTCTTAGGTCCAGAGAATTGAAAACAAACATTCATGACTATATCCATTCTTTTAAAAATATCTTGCCACATTATTATTATTATTATTATTATTATTATTATTATTATTATTATTATTATTATTATTATTATTATTATTATTATTATTTCATAATTAAAAAGGAAAATATTTTCCTTTTATAGTCATTTTAATACTGAATGACTTTTGACAGTTTTTCCTGTGATTCACTATATGACTATATGCTTCGCCTGTATGGTACCCAGTTATCCCATAAGACATAAGACTCATCTATCTATCTATCTATCTATCTATCTATCTATCTATCTATCTATCTATCTATCTATCTATCTATCTATCTCTCTATCTATCTATCTATCTATCTATCTATCTATCTATCTATCTATCTATATATATATATATATATATATATATATATATAGAGAGAGAGAGAGAGAGAGATAGAGAGAGAGAGAGAGAGAGAGAGAGAGAGAGAGAGAGAGAGAGAGAGAGAGCTTAGCATGGGAGTTAGCATGGGAGTTACTTTTCTTTTATGTTGTACAAGCTCATAACTGCAGTAGTACAAAGCCTCGTCCTTAGTTTGGAACCGTGAAGAGAGAAGTGTAGACTCCGTGCTTTAAATCACCACTCTGTGGCTACTTCTCGGCCACAAATCCATCTGTAGCACAAAAACAGATGATGAAACTGGGATGCAATAAAGTGCTTGGCTCTACAGTTTTAAAACTTGCCAAGTGAACTATAAGAGACATGCTTAAGATCGGAGCCATTCAGTAAGTATGAGTAAAAGTTGTACTAAATATGTGTAATTTCTAATCTCAAATAAGACAAAAGCAGCTATTTGGAGAGGATTATGTGTAACAGGGACATGGAGTAATGCCATCATTGCCATGCAGGTACTCTTCTGTGATTGTACTTGCACCCAGATTAGCCATGTCAGTGTTTTTCTCCTTCCTCCATGAGGTGGGAGGTTTATGCCTACTCTTGAATTGCTGTTACTCGCTGAATTTAATCGCCTAGCAAGCGCTTATCTACGTTCCTGAATCGAGAAACGTTTTGTCTCAGCAGGCTAATTTGTTATGGGTCATATAAAGTCTTCACACTAGCTACACTCTGAACTCAACACTAGCTGGTGTTAGATGTGGACAAATAAATAAACTTGGTCACATGACCATGCATGACGTAAACATTCATGTCCATCCAGACAAAACAACCTGCCACAAATTCCTCATATATATATATATATATATATATATATATATATATATATATATATATATATATATATATATATATATATATATATATAAGGATAAAGATTTAGATTCATTTAAAGTATGAAATAAGAGTTGACGGAAAATAATCGCTAAAGAAAAAGACCTCTGTCTTAAATCACACTTTTTATTTAAAGGTAAATTTGTGCATCTTTTATCAAGAGACCAAGAAATGTAGGAAAAATGTCAGTTAGCTAAGGCAAACTAACAAAAGCTGTTCTTAATGTCCTGCTGTAGAACCCAAAGTTCTGAGGGTGGAACTGGAGCTTGGATCAGGTCTGACTCCATTCTTTAGAATTGTGGATGTAAAACTAGGGCTATTTGAATCGTTCTGATGTTAGCTAGCCTGATAATAAACATGTTAAAGTAACTGAAATGTCATAGTTAGTCATCCCAATACAATCTGTCTTTACAATACATGGGTGTCATGTCTAAAGTGACAGTATTGTGTCTCATTCTCGCTGTCGCATCTGTTCAAATTCATATTTATTCATTTAGAACGACTCCTCGAAGCTATCGGACACTAAATAGTCACATATTTAATCACAGAGAAATGCAGTGAAGTCAAGCTTGAGTAGATTAGAAGTACATCTCTTTTGAATCAAAAGCATTAGGTGAAAGATAAACCTTCACATAAGATACAGATGAAATACAAAACCAGGCTTAAGTAGAGTAAAAAAGTGATTGCACTTTGTTAGTTCCAACCTTCTGTGCTTAATTATTTCCAGTTCAAATATAAATGGTTTAGTCACAGACGAGACATTCGATCCGGTGCTTGGATTTCAAAAATCCATGATTCTTCATGTCATGGTTGCTTCTCTGACTAATCCTGTCTTTACCCAGTCACTAACTTTTGGTAGACTTCTATAGGTCAGGCCATAGTTGTACCGTATTCTTTTTATTTCTAAACTGGCTTCATGGTGCTGTTTCTTTAAGGATGTTCTCTATAAAACTACCATGTTCTGCAAAAATAACACTTAACAGGAAGTTAATTTGACGGCACTGCCTTTACTTCTCATTTAGCAAGGCGCTTGATTTTGATCAATTGGACAAAGCGATTTCCTTCTTCTTTTAAACAGTGGGCCAGAGATGTGTTACAGTTCCTGAGTCTGGAAGAAGACTTAATTTGAGGGATTGCGGATCTAAATTCACTGCCATGTGGAGTCCTTTAATAAATTATCTTCAAAAGCAAGTATAACTGTAAGTGGACAAAATGATGCTGATGTCAGGTTTTGTTTGTGATTTACTGGAATTAATCTCTCTCTCTCTCTCTCTCTCTCTCTCTCTCTCTCTCTCTCTCTCTCTCTCTCTCTCTCTCTCTCTCTCTCTCTCTCTCTCTCTCTCTCTCTCTCTCTCTCTCTCTCTCTCTGTTTACATATACATGATATAATGTATGCTAAGCATACATGCAAGCATCCAAGCACCCAATGTATGTATACTTGCTGTTTTGTTAGTTGTGTTGATTATCTAAATGTATGTCAATGATTTTTATTTAAATATTATTTAAATATTCACTTCCAGGATGGTGACTGAATTAATTTAAGGGTTTCAGGACAACAGAGGCAAATTGTATTGTATTTGTAATGATTTGTAAATTCATGTAAATTTGTAATTCCTTCTGTGTTGAATTAATCCCCTGACTTTAAGATTCTTGTGTAGATTAATGGTGTGAAACCCTAGTTAAGTGAATATCAGTTCCAAGTTGTGTGTGTGTGTGTGTGTGTGTGTGTGTGTGTGTGTGTGTGTGTGTGTGTGTGTGTGTGTGTGAATGCTTTTGCAAGCCACTCTGTTGAACAATAATCAAAAAAGAAAGACCACACTAAACAAGAAATGTAAGAAGTATATAACCAAGTGTATTTTTTACCTCTGTCAATGTACACATATTTAAATTCATCTCACGGGAACACTTTACAATAACATTAAGTAAGAATGGGAATATACTCTGACTGTTCTATGGAAATGGCAACCATGTTTAAAAAAAAAATCAGTACAATTTTAAACAATGTATTAAAAATAACCAAAAGAAAAATCAGGGACATATGACTGAATTCTTTTTCCTTATGGAATTTAAAGAAAGCAATTTTATTTCATATGATTCCACATTTGAAAAATCACCTAATGTGACTGAGACAATCGTTGTTGTGAAAACCACATTTTTCTGTGGAGTGTAAGGATTTAACAGACCTTCCTCTGATAACAAGTATGGCCATATCAGTAAAATAAGAATCACTGACTGTGAGAAATATCTAGACATTACACCATTTTTTTTCTCTTTTCAGGGATGTATCCTCTTTATATATATAAAAAATGTAGACTTTGTAGACTTGAGTTCCCGTAGCTTTATACAGAAATGCTCTTCAGGAGAGCAGTTCTCGGTTGTCAGGTTACTTTTTCCCCACTTCCTTCGTTTCATTTTTATCACAGCGAGGATGCCAAGAAAAGTTCTGCACATAGGACTTCCTTCCAAGCAGTATGCACTTCCTGCAGTCTCATTCAGTAGGTGTCAGATTCTAGTTTTGTTTCTTGGAGAATAAAGGGGCAGAGAAAGATGTCTCAAAGTCCAGTCAGGTCTTTCTCATGCTAGAGGACGAACAGGGACAAAACACTCACGCGCACACGCATACGGACAAACCTGTATCCTGATGTATTATCAGCAATGTCCACAGAATCTTGTATTTACATAAATACAATGTTTGTTTTTTTTTTAAATTGATGCTAATTGCTCCAGCTTTCGTATGTTTCTTTAGCCGGGATCTTTTTTCGTCCATGATGAGGTGGTGCTATGAATCCCTCAGGTACGGAGAGGAGAGTTAGCAAGTTGGATGATGATCAACTTACTGATTTCATATCAAGCAACTCTCTGACCCAGAAGTTAAATATGAATACATCATGCATGGAACACCAATAAGTAGCCTAATAGATAATGAACAAGTTAGCACCATGGAGAGTGAGAGAGAGAGGGGAGAGAGAGAGAGAGTGAGAGATAGAGAGAGAGAGAGAGGGAGAGAGAGAGAGATAGAGAGAGAGAGAGCGGGCGAAAGAGAGAGAGATGATGCAGAACAAAGTACAGAGAGAGAGGGGGGGCAGTGAGGGAGAGAGAGTGAGAGAGAGGGGGTGTGAGAGAGAGAGAGAGAGAGAGAGAGAGAGAGAGAGAGAGAGATTGAAGAGAGGCAGAGATGAGAGGCTGAGAGGGAGGAGAGAGAGGGAGAGAGAGAGAGGAGAAAGAAAAAAGGAAAGAGAGAGAGGGTGGGGGGGGGAGAAAAAGAGATAGAAGAGAGGAGAGGGAGAGAGAGGGAGGTTGGAGAGAGAGAGAGAGAGAGAGAGGGGGGGTGTGTGGGGTGACGTGTGTGAGAGGAGATAGAGGAGAGAGGAGAGAGAGATGAAGATCGAGGAAGATGAGAGAGGAGAGGGAGAGAGAGGGAGGAGGAGAGAGACGAGAGTGGAGAGAGAGAGAGCGGGCAACAGAGATGATGACGAAGATTGATGCAGAACAAAGAACAGGAGAGAGGGGGCAGTGAGGGAGAGTGAGAGAGAGGGGGGGAGAGAGAAGAGTGAATGGAGAGAGAGTGAGATGAGAGGAGAGTGAGGAGGAGTCTGAAGAGAGAGAGAGATGAGAGTACGAGAGAGAAGACGAGAGAGGGAGAGAGAGAGGAGAGACGGAGATATCGAGAGAGAGAGTGAGAGAGAGAGAGAGAGAGAGAGAGAGAGAGAGAGAGAGGATACAAAACAAAGTACAGAGAGAGGGGGGGTGGGGGTGGGAGGAAAAATAGAGAGAGATAGAGAGAGAGGGTGTGAGAGAGAGAGAGTGTGTGTGTGTGTGTGTGTTGTGTGAGCATGAGAGCCGAGACGAGAGAAGAGCGAGAGAGAGAGAGAGAGAGAGAGAGAGAGAGAGAGAATACAGAACATAGTACAGAGAGGGGGTGGGGGGGTGGGGGGAAGGAAAGAGATAGAAAGAGAGTGAGAGAGTGCACAGTTTTTACAATACCTTTGACCCTTACAGTGGTATTACCATATTTTCTGGACCATGAAACACTTTACCAGGTGCTTCTATAGTTAATGGTATAATTTGTGTGTTTTGAGTCTAATTCTAATATCTGTATATGTTCAGAGTGGTGATATTCTGCAGTAGGTGCTAAAATATTGGAAATCCCAGTGGGGTGATGGAGATCTTATCACCATCACAGCAACAGTAAATGTTCAAACAAAAGCTGCTGCCTAAATTAGAGGATTTGAGCATTAAATATTGATGGATTAGCACTGTATCCTCAGGACAGAACAATTTCAGACCTGGCAGAGAGGTTTAGATTAGGCCTATAATGATTCTCAAGGCTTCAGCACATGAACCAGTGAACAATAACAAGATGAAAAACAAACTCCACATTACTAGTGGTGCAGTATTGTTGCTGTAAATGTTAGGGATGCATCGATACTGATACTGGAATAAGGTCTGATACTGCTCTCGTTTACTCATTAAAAAAGTACTCCGATGGCATCATCCGATATCAACACGAGGATCACAAAATCCTGGTGTACGGCGTGGCATTAACGAAGACCGGACATGAAATGGCATCCATCTGTTCTGATTAATGATGGGAATCGAAACAAAACAGACAGCACCAGTGCTCTGAAAATATCACGTGGAGCTACTAGAGCATCCACCTACAATACAAAGAACCTCGTGTATTAATGGTATGCTAAGTAACAGTGTGTCAACAGGCAGCTGGCTCAAGCAAGCAGTGCATTATCGTTACGAGGTGCCAGGAATACACAAGCGAAGTGATTGAGCCTGCAAAGCTGGTGTGGAGCACTTCAGTTCTGCGAGCACTGAGCACCGAGATGTGTTAGCTTGTCAGAGTTTATACTTTGCTTGCTAGTTTATGTCAAGTTCGGCTGCTGCGTCTTCCCTCACACTCTCTCTATTAAAGATACAGTTTAAAAAACATAACATTTTATATCTTAGCTTACTCATTTTGGTATCAGTACTAGCATCGATGAGTATCGAGGAAAAAAACATGGTATTGATGCATCCCTAGGAAACAAAGGCCAAATTGCCTGGTAAGTTAATGCTAGCAATTTAGCAAAGGAAATTGTATAAGAGTGAGATGATTTTAAAAAATATGGTAAGGTGTAGCAAACATGTCACAAATCCATCTCAGCCTCCTGGCTATAAAATGCACAGAGATAAACATTAAAAATGCATAACAAGTCAGATGAATCATATACAGATTTCATAAAGAACACATGCATCTAATTAGCACGTTCCTCAAATTACTTAAAGTTGGCCAAAATCTACACAGCACATTCTCCTAAACTTTTTCTAATACCCCAGTATGTGGGAAATGTGGTGAAAGTAAGTGTAAAAGCAGTTGGCTTGTTTTTCTTACCAAGCACATAATTAAATATCTAAAAAAAAAGTGAATTAGCAGGAACATTTGCTCGCCTGATACCGCACACAGTATTTACCGCTCAGTGTGAATAATGACATCAAGGATAATTACATTTTTTTACAGTTCAAACTGCAGGATATAATCGATTTCACATTAAAATTAGCCAAAGGATTCAGAAAGCTGCAGCAGACATTGGAGCGGACTGCTGATGAGTTAGCGTGGTCGGAGTTCTCTCCCTTTCCATGGTGATTCATTAACCTCTAAAGATTCCTGTGCTCTGGAAGCAGCAATTTTCATTGCAAAGAGAATGAATGGCATTTCATCATCTAAAATGTAATGGATGATCTCCTTGAGGCACAAAAGAGGATGAAACAAGGTTAAAATGGCTATGTTAGACACCCAGAACATGGTCATCCACTTCCTTTATCATTAGTACTTTCCTTTACATCTCTCTCTCTCTCTCTCTCTCTCTCTCTCTCTCTCTCTCTCTCTCTCTCTCATTCTCTCTCTCCACATTTACCTTACTGTATCATAACTTTTGAAAATTTCACTGAAGGCTTAAATGTTTGAGGATGAGAATGAAGAGGTGATTTACGCTCTACAATCATCAGCCCACTGTCCTTCTCTCTCTCACTTTCTCCCTCGCTCTTCCCTCAGACGTAATACTCCTTGTCTTTGTTTTTCTTCCCCTTTGCAACGGTCTTCGACATGGATGCGGTTGTGCCTGGCGTCTTCTCCTTGACTACGGCGCCGTTGCTGTCGCTGCCTGAGCCGCGCCTCTGCTCCACCTGGTAGGATCCTTCATCACGGTTACGGTACTTGTACATGGCGTAGAGGAGGATCAGGATGCAGAGGGCGGCAGCTGCAACGATACCCACCACCATTCCTGTGGTGCTGCTGGACTCACGAATCACCTCCACGGCACCGGGGAGGCCCCTCTCAACTGAAGCCGAGGGCCTAGCTGTGGGCACACGAGGGAAATCGGGCGGGTACGTTAGTCCCGGAGTGAGGCGGGAGGATGGGGCTGGGGGGAGGAGCACCTGGTCACGGGTGTTCATTTTACCTGCGGGGATGTGGAGTTGGTCAGGGTGGGTTGTTGGGGCAGGGGGGACAGGGGGAGAATGAGGGCGATGGGAACCAGGCTTTTGGCCTCCACTTTTGCCCACACCAGGGGGAGGAGGCAGCACTGTCCTATCAGTGACCATTGGGGAGTTTTTATAGAAATCCTCATCATCAGACTCTGTCATCTCCCCCGAGCCGAAGGCTGACACCTCCATGGGCTCACCGCAGTCCTCCTGGTCTGGAGGGCACGGCGGCCGTGGCTCAGACAGAACAAGGGACTCTTTGGTGGTCTGGAGGGGGCTCAGGGATGTAGGGGGAGGGGGAATGGCAGGGTAATGCGGGGCCACAGACTGGGGGTCTTGGGTGTCCATGGTAATTATGGGCAACACTAATTCACCTCCTGTGATGGAAAATACAGAAAAAAAGACAGTAAGAAGCAAGAATTAGTGCACAATAAAGAATCCTGCACTAGAATCTCATTAATACTACACTACAAAGATAACAGTTTATTTTTATAGTAACATTCATAATATACACAGATGTCATAATACAAAAATAAATACTGACTAAAATAAACGTATTATATGTTTTTTTCAAATTGTTTAAGATCAGATGCATGTGTAACTGCTTGAATAAATAATAAGCTTCTTCCTGGTTCTTTTTTTTTTGGTAAAGCAAAACAAAACAAATCATGGAGTTTGGGTCACTTACATCAACAAATAGGCCGGATGATTTTTGCATGGGGAAAAAAAGCAAATTACACAAAAGAAAGCTGTGTAAGATGATCCCTTAAACATACAACTTAACTCTCCCCTTATATTTGTCTGAACATTTTTGGTGCTCTAGTCCTATGTTTTGCTAATGTAATTACAAATATTGTGTTACTACTCAAAGATAAAGACCAAGAATAGGTAAGAAAGGTGAAGAATCCAAGGAGGTCTTTATTCATTCTAAGTATTAGGGGAAAAAAACGCTAAGGAAGCTAAAGCAAATTTGTGATCAATCTTCCAATTGTTTTAGAACACCCAATAGTACATTTATAGATCAGAAAAACAAATCATTTAACATTTGGAGGAAGACTTGTTTCTCGGACCATTTATACAGGTTCGTTCACGGATAGAGTCGGATTGTGACTTTTTTACCATTCAGTATCCCAGCATGAAGCACTGAGATGTGTTAATAAATTAGCCAGAAAGAATGTGATCGAAAAGTTCTGACCGTAATGAATGCCTCCAGGAGTCACCCAGGGGAATTAACGTTTAGCAATGTAAATTAGCCGGAGAAGTGGAGCATTTGCTTTGGGTGATGACTCGCAGCTATGACTTACACACACACACACACACACACTGGATCTGGGTCAGTTTTTTATTTCAGAGCTAGTCTCGCTTCCGGATTTACTGAGCTGTGTGTTGTTATTAAAGGGATCATTGCTATCATTGCTTCAATTCAACATTAATATAGAGAAAAATCAGAGACCCGGTTGGCGAATTCAATTATGCAAAATAACACAATTCGGTGATTTAATACTTTTCCTGCCACCATTTTAAGCTCATGATTAAAAAAAAAGAGCTGCAACTAAACTAGCCTAACTTCTTACCGTATCCCCAATGCCTGTGTTGAGTCTAAACAATTCTTCTATATGAGGACGTGACAGTAATCTTTGCCTGATATGTTGCTTAGCAGCTAAAGCTGACCGTTAACAGACTACACAGGGTGAAACAACAGGGTGTATATTAAAAGGCACGGTAAAACACGTTAGCCCAATTAAATGATGTGAACTTATTCATTTTACTTATTTAACTCCAATTGCAAGGACAAGTATTGGACATTTACTGTACCTCAAATGTATACGTTTCCCAAAATAAAACTTAAAGCGATCCTGACTACTTGTGAGTTGAAACAAATCTCGAAGGTGAGTTTAGTAATTGTTTGATAGATTATGTAAAAACGGTCACATTACATTAGTAGTAAAGATAACTGATTGATTACATCAAATGTAGAGCTGTAATACATTTGTATGCACATCAGTGCAACACTACACACATCCATCATATTTCCTTTATAAATTCTTTATACAGTTTTACACGGGTTCGTGGCTTCTAGTTCCCTTTCTGATGTTGTAGACTTCAGATATCATTTACATGTAACTATACATGTATTACAGTCACTTATGTATAAAACGGGGGTGGAAAGTTAAGTAGCATGTGTTCTTATAGCATATTGAGAGGTGTGATGTCTTGAGGTGAAAATAACACCACGCTGTAAGGACACTGTTCTGCAGCGTATTATATATAGATACATCACACCTCTCAATATGCTGTAAGAACACATGGTATTTAAAACTGCACGCGTCCTCGGCAGGCTGGATAACACTGTGACACTTTAGAACGAGTGTCCTTTTTTCCTGTTTATAGTGATGAACGAGGATGTGTGAGGAAAGCCTGGTCTTGCACAGCAAAGTGTGGGTGAGAGAATAAATCAGCAGTAGAATGATATGTTAATTTTATCAAGCTGATGACTTTTGGAATTAATGGTTCTGTTATATTACCATAGGGGTGTCCACATTTTTTTAATGGGAACAGATGGAGAAAAAAATATGAAATCGCTGCCTACAGTTTAGCTGTAATTGCAAAAAAAAAAAAAATGAAAGCGGAAAATTTTGATTCTAAAATCTGATTGGACCGAGTCATGTCTGAAATCTCGCTATACGCATGGATACATCACGATCGTTTAATTCTGCATTAACGTGCCAGATTTTAAACCACTAATCCTAATCATTAAATCCATTGTACTCTCCATAGGATACAATAATCTTTGCCTGATATGTTGCTTAGCAGCTAAAGCTGACTGTTAACAGACTACACAGGGTGAAACAACAGGGTGTATATTAAAGGGCACGGTAAAACACGTTAGCCCAATTAAATAACTCCAATTGGGATGACAAGTTTTGGATATTTACTTCAAATGTATACGTTTTCCAAAATTAAACTCGAAGCTAATCCGTTTTCCTGACTACTTGTGAGTTGAAACAAATCTCGAAGGTGAGTTTACTCACGTTTTTAAAGCAGCAGGTGAACTTTTAATTCTACATTTAACCTTTTTTCTGTCAGGACCACTTTGTCGAAAGACCACTTTGTCGATTAGATGATATGCATATAGTTAGTGTTGGCGGTATGGTTCTGTTCTGGGTAAGAATCCATGCGCCCGTCCGTGAGCATACATGGACAGAGCGGGGAGAGCAGCGACTAGGAAATAGAATAGACCCCCCGTATAACAGAACCATTAATCGTACATGTATTTGATAGCTCGCTTACGTGTTTGGAAAGTAATAAATGAATGGATGGATAAATAATTAATTAAATGATTAGAGAGAGAGATAGATAGATAGATAGAGAGAGAGAGAGAGAGAGAGAGAGAGAGAGAGAGAGAGAGAGAGAGAGAGAGAGAGAGAGAGAGAGAATATGTGGAGATTTATGGTGTAAACTGGTACAACGGACACGGGTTCCGGCATGGTGGAGTAGGGGTTGGAGGAGGGAGTTTAGATCGTGGCAGCAGCGAGGCGCTAGAGCGGCTCTATGAATGGGAATTTAAAGGTTGGGTAATATGGATGTCGTAACCGGATTGGTGCGCGTCGTGGACAGCTGGTGCACGCTTGACGACGTGGCCTGCCTAACTAACGCGATGCTTGTTTGAAATGTTTTTCTCTGTGATTTCATCGTATTTATGGGGCATGTTAATGTATGTAGCTTATATTTTAAGAAAACAGTTTCTTTTTTCAAGCTTCCAGCAACTTTGTCTTATGTATGCTGGAAAAATACACTACAAATCAATTTTACACAGATTATATTACTTTATTATATAGATAGATTCCTAGTTAAACAGACACACTGCTCTGAACTAATGGTTTTTATTTTGTACATTTCTTATCAGACACAAGAGTCCTGTCACTTTATTGTATATGTAACATTTTAAGAAAAAATGAACACTGTTTCTTTCTATTTCAAAGAATAAACACCAGAAAATGGTGTATTTAGTAAAATTATATTTTATGTTTTGGCATTTTGTAGTGCTTTAATTCACTAGAAACCATTATTTATTCATTTTATGATTAAAAAGCTTGTGGTCTATTTAGACATTGGTGAAAAGCTCCACATATCCTGCAGGCTTGCTTGGACAGCTCTATATTATAGCTACGTTGTGTTTGTAATACCTTTTTTTGCTTTCATGGCAGGAACTATAGTGATATAATGCAGGATCTGAAGAGAACCGCCAGACTTTTTTTCCAGAAACGGAGTCGGAATAAAAATGCTGGTTTATAAAACATACAGTTTATAGAAACTGGTTCATCATCACCGGCTGCTGGTCATGTGCATACCAAAAAAGATACGAAATCAGCACTGGCTTGGGTATGCTACATTCAGCCTGGTCAAAAAGGCTAGCCGTTTCTAAGTGGTTGCTTACAGTATAGAGAGGTGCTGAGTCTAAAGTGTGTGTACTGAGTGAATCTGGAGCCTGCGCTCTTCAAGATAGCCCACAGTGCTGTTGGCCTTTTCCCTGTGTTCACTCACCAGTGCCAGGCTCACACTCCTCCAGGTCCTCGTCATCACTGGGGCACTCGGCCGATGCCACCAACAGGTCATCTGAGTTCTGGAAAGTTAGAGTTATAATCAAATGTTATAGTATTTAGATTAGAACGATACAGAAATCCATGATGTTTATAAGAATTATAGCTGGAATACAGAGCTATAGTGCTATACTGTAACGTGTGCTGGGGTCACAGGGAAAATTAACATACACACACACACACACACACACACACACACATGCACATACACGCATCATATTCATAAAACATGTAATTGGATCTGGGCTGTGACTGATTTTAACGCATCAGTGTGTTCGCTGCTATCAGGAGGTCATAATTTCACTATTCACTCGGATGAGCACATTGCTGTTTACTGGGACATCATTTACACCTAACAAGCTAGGCTTGGAATACAACAGGATCCTTATCGATTTTGACATTAATATTGCTATTTTCTGGCCCAACAATCATCCCTCAAGTAAATTCATACCAAAACCTGAGAATAAATCCCGGCTTTGTGTAGACTATGACCTTCTGAATTAGAAATGCCCATAAACAATAACAGCAGAAGCTTATTCAATCAACAGTGCAGCAGGCTGTAGGAGACTCCTGGCCCTGAAGCACAAAAACGCTTGCACGACAAGCTTCTTTCCATAACATGAAGGACATTATAGTGACCTTCAATATATTTCTCATTCATCAAGATACTGCCTGCTTTCAGCTGAATATATGCAAATATTCTCTCCTCGTTCTGCACATGGATATTAGCACTTCAGCCATGACTGACATCCATTTATTGATGGAATTACCATGCAGATAGTCCTAACCGGCATCGGCTAAAAAGGTCTCTGGCACCATGTGTGTCCTAGCATGCACTTTATACAGCGGGACATACTGTAGAAAAACCCTCTATTTCAACTTATATGTTTCTAATCCATCTGCTTTGGCCAAATCTTAAGTGTTATGTGTTTAAAAATCTTTATGTAAACGTTACTAAAATAAGTCCAATTAAATATTTGCTGAATAATCACATTATATAGATCCTTAGCTGTAATATCATTGAAATATCTAGAAAGCATCATTAATCTCCAACTGTCCCTCTATTTATTCTATTACCTCCTCACCAGCTCATAAATGGAATAAAGAGCGACAGATAAAAAAAAGCTTTTCATTTTTTTAACTGCATTTACACAAATGCACAGTGGGGAAAAAAAACTCACAAAATAATCACCATCAAAGTGTCCATTACACCGTTCAAGGCTTTACAGAAATGTATTATTCTTACAAATGAAATGCCAAAATAAATTTGCTTTGGACTATGATTACGTGTGCACGCGAAACCCTGATATCCTGAGCTCCTCATTAACAGACGCACTGCAGAGTTAGCTTTGCCTGGCTGCATTTATTAAAGCGTAATGAGGACCTCTCTTATCTGCAATTCTGCACAATGCGTTCGTGTTTAATAAGACAAGTTTATGAAGTGTGCTGAAATCGTTGCTTACATTTGTTTCGATATGTGTGTTCGGGTACGACAAACGCACCATAACTAATTTGTGACACAGCGCAAAGACAAACACAGAGTGTTCCCGCTGGAGGACACGTAAATTGCTGTATTCCCACGGGTGCTAACAAAATGTTGTCGACTGCATTTTGAACTCTTTACTTGGCTCGAATTCAAAGCCCTAATCACAGTTTGATAGGACATGGCGCATCAGAGGATTCCTTAAATCCTGTAAACCAAACTGAAGGTCATTCAAAAGCTTTCCTAGACTTAATTCCACTACCACTTTGATAAATTAGTCATTTAAACCATCATGATCCTGACCAGGACGAAGCAGATGATCGATGAAAGAACAAGGTATACATGACACTGACAACATGGCCTTTCTTTGTCTCGAGAGCTGTACATCTGACCATCAGACTTCCCCATATGAGACTAAATACTCCCTGCTCCTGTCCCTTCTTAGCTGGATCTGAAGAGATTCCAGTCCTGATCCACAGTTCTGCTTGAAATGATCTCAGTTTGAGCTCATACTATGTACAGTACAATGAGCCATTCTGACATGAGAAAGTGGCAAAACACCAGAAAAACAGATTCTGTTTATAGGAAGCAGAATCTGTTGGTCAACAAAAAAAAAAAACCCAACAAAACACTGACATCATTAGAGAAGGAGTTAATTCATAAATTGTTCATGTTGGCAACATCACAGGCAGTTTTGTCCAATCTGTTGCATCAAGATCTATTTAGTATCCAAGAGCCACCATTCTATTTCTCCTATTTTGCACTGTATTGGCACTCACCTTACGTGACCACTTCCTGTTTCTTCTCAAGTCCTATGTCTATGTAAGGAGCTCTACTGTGTGCACACTTTGGGAGATTTTGGCATCTTATAATCGAGCCACTTAGACACTTTGAGTTCCATTGTTTTCTCCCCAACTTTATCACCTGCCAATTCCCACCAAGCTCTCCCCTGTCATATGACAGCTACCAAGCGTGAATGCTGAAGGCTAACATATGCTCGAGCAGCTGGTCATGCTGTGTCAAAGCGACGTAACATGCTCGAAGGAATGTTCTATCTGCCCTCTTCTGCATACATGAGCTCACAGATACCCGTGGCTTCAGACTTGCACCTCATTGTGATCATCATGTTTAAAGATATCTTAGACCATATTCCATCCATCTTCCAAATTCCTATGTACTACACTAGACCACAATTAGGAAGTTATTATGGATTCTTCTTTAAAGTTTAGTGTTGTGGTGTTTACACTGTGTTTCAATTCCAGATCGAGGTCAGAGTTTAGAGATGTAATAGCCAGAAGGTCTTTTATTCCGAATGCTAGATTTAAAGGTGTAGCTTGCATGGTTACTTTTATAGTAACATAAGTCAATAGAAGGTTATATTCTCTCTCTCTCTCTCTCTCTCTCTCTCTCTCTCTCTCTCTCTCTCTCTCTCTCTCTCTCTCTCACGACACACTACGGAATCCCATTTACATCTCTCACGTCTCTCACCTTTTCAGAAAGTGAAGAAAGAAAGGAGCTGTGCATTAGGCGCCCGTCAGCACTAAGCCATCTCACTTTCATTCCCATTTTGTGCTATATAGCTGTTTATACGCAATGAAGCCTGGATAACTAGGATTTTTGGCATACACACAGACCTGCATCTGGGCCTGTCTGTGTTTACGTTCACACTAATGCAAAGTACCGCCTCTTATGAAGCCTGACAGTTCAGCTCAGAATGACACTGATTGTTATTGAGCGTGCCCTTTATTCATATCAGTTCCCATCTCTTGATCAATGGTGTTGAATGGCGCATGAATAAACCCTCAGGCGCCGGGAGAAATACCAAAGATCTGTGAAGGCGTTCGTTCCTCTCTCTGAGCTGACACATAACAGGAATTGACACAAAGGGAATGATGCCAGATATGACAATCAATAGGAGATGCATTAATGCCTTGCTGCTCCTGCACACAAGATGAAGCTGAGCAAGCTGTTTACATCGACTAATGTAGAGATGCAGTGAGACAGAACGCTTTAGTTCAGCAGAGCAGGTTGGTTACAAACACCAAAGGAGCATCTACAATTCATCCACACTGTCTGACCAATCAGATTTGAGAGTCTTATTTAATTAAGCGGAAATATTTGAAGCAGTTGCTTTAGAAATTTTGTGGTGAATTCATTCAAGATATTTACACGTAAGCCAGTTTATGCGCCTGTTGTGTTAAACCTGTTCCAAATATAGTTTTTTAAATTAATTTGAATTTTTAATAAGATTTCTGTTGAACACTGAACTTAAACAGGGAAATAACCCAAAAATCAATTATTAGCTATTTCTTTTCTTCGGCAATGAATACGGGTTACAGTACAACGATTTCTTCTAGAGTAATAACGATTATGCCGTCTCTGCCCGTAGGCCAAGTTTCCCTATTAGCTTTATTTCCATCCATGACTGCTGCATGTCTTCTATAATAAAACTGACTCTTTATTAACACGGCATGCTGCAATGCCCAAAGACAACAGCGGGTTGCTGTTTAAAGCTGTGTCATCTAATCCAATGTCTAATCCAAGGTTTATTTTTTAAATGCTTTTAAAAAAGATGACATCGCAATTCAGATCCAGACTCATATTGACCGAGCCATTGGTCACCGTGGCGAGGGAAAACTGTCTGAGATTTGAGATTGTAACCTTATAAGGAGCCAGGACTCAAAAGGGAAATCCATGCATCTATATAAATGAGTTACAGACAGAGATGGAGTTAATAAGAAGGGAGATTTAGCCTGGATAATCAAATAGGATAGAATAAAGGTCCATGAGATAAGCTAACGATCGATGTTAAATGGTTAGGTCTGGAAGGACGATCTAGGAGGTTTTCAACATTAGTCTTGCGGGCCTCGTGCACTGCACAGGACTGACAGAATAATATTAATTGCTGATTATTAAATAGTGATGAAATTAGCATGCTATTTGCTTTTACGTACAGTATATACGTTTTAATGACTAAGTAGGGCTGGCGGGTATAATGATATGGCATCAGCATATATTTTTTATGAGGTTTGGTGGCTCAAGTATGATGAAGAAGGCAGAAAGCTCTTCCCTTTGAGTGTGTTATGCATCCCTGTGACACAGCATGAGCAAAAGTTACAAATTAAGTCACGCTTACAATTGAGCTTATGTTCAGCTGGTGCAACTGCCCCTTGATGTTTAGCTGTTTGGATGAATGAGGTGTGTCGAGGCAGCGTGAGAAGACAAACAATCAGGTTTGGGTACTTAAAATTTAGGACCCAGAAGTGTTAAAACTCTAAACTACAGTACTGAGGATGTTGTCGACTTTTCTTTATCGAGACCAGGAGAGTGTTACTCACCTGCGTTATGCTGTCCTTGAGGCTGGGTGAGCGCTGTCTTCGAGTAGTAGTGGTGGCCATGGTGGTGGTGGTCTCCATGATGGTCGTAGACATGTCCATAGCGGCAGGAGGCGTGGCCGAAGTGGTCTCTGTGGACAATACCGACGGTGCATCTCCCACCAAACGAAGGTTGCCTTCCACTTTAACACTGGGGTCACCCTCAGCTGCCAGCTTCAGCACCTGCAGCCCGTTGTAGTACAACCCTGAGATCTGACCCTGGAATGGCCGGCCTTTATCTTGGCCTCCGATCTTAATGGCTGCCTGGCTGTTGAAAATGGTCAATTGCCGTCCTGCGATCATCCCAAATAGGAAGGAATGTAAAAGAGCGGGAAGAGGAGAAAGAGGAGGAAGAGAAGCAGAACAACAGCAAGACAGAAAAAAAGAATCATTAGTTCGACTAAAAGGCAGGTTTTGCATATTTTATGACAGGGTCTTCCTGCATGAGCCGATAACACGCTGAGCATCTGGACCCACCGATGGAAATCTCCATTTGTAATGAATCTAGTCTTCTGACTCTCACAGGGGATTGAGTCAAAGTGAAATAAAACTCATGAATTCAGCAATTAGATGCAAAGTCTGCAGTAGTTTAGCTATACAGATGAACAGAATGCAGAATATAGCTGTATATTTAATTATCTGTGCCTCATTAATAATAATAAAGATAATGAAAATAATAAAATTGAAAAACTATTTATGAATATGTAAAGCGCTTTGGAGAATGTTTTATTCAGAGGAATTGTTGTTGCTAATCTGCATTGATAAGTGTCATCTGGCAGCTCCAATGCTAATGTGTTACCAGGGCATGAGGGGTTTCTTCCTCATCCTCAGGCCTCATGCACAGACAGACAGAGACACAAAAATGCATACAAACATTCTCTCTCTCTCTCTCTCTCTCTCTCTCTCTCTCTCTTTCATACAGACACACACACACACACACACACACACACACACACACACACACACACACACAGACACACAGACACACAGACACACACACACACACACACACACACACACACACACACACACACACACACACACACACACACACACACACACACACACACACACACACACACACACACAGAGTTTGGTCCCCCCAACACTCCATTCAGTTCTCTCACTACATCTTATTCTTCTAATTCTGGTAAAATGTAGCAGTAACATCATCTTAAACTGCTTCATCTTCTAGGTTGATCTTGTTTGTTTTTAGATTTTCCCCCAAATTTTCTTTTCTTTTTTTTTTTTATCATGGCCAATTAACAACCATCAGGCCATTATCCCCTAATATAAGACAGCTACCAACCAGGGAGGATGACAGCTATCATATGCTTCCAAATGCATCTTTTCAAACTGCTGTTCATATAGCAGGCAGCATAACACATTCAGAGGAAAGCTCTCTCCGCCCACTTCTGCATGCATGAGCTCACCTGATTGGCTAGTGTTACTGTGATTGACAGGAGAGATGCTACTCCTTCCTCTGGATGATCTTTTGTTGCACCACACCGGAATTATATCTTGATCTTGTTTGGTTAACAGTATTTTTTAAAAAACACTGGTTCAACAATAAATAAGCAGTCTTGGCACTACTCATAGCCAAGGGTCTAGGATTGTGTTCCCACCGTGGTGAAAATCACAACTTATTATAATCAAAATGATTATATTTTTTGCCTTTCATCATAATTTACCAATTTGACTAGTCA
Organism: Tachysurus fulvidraco; assembly: GCF_022655615.1. NCBI lineage: Eukaryota > Metazoa > Chordata > Actinopteri > Siluriformes > Bagridae > Tachysurus > Tachysurus fulvidraco. Next base: position 5,380,398 of record NC_062538.1, read on the forward strand.
TTTAAATCGATTGGGTTTAATCCAAACCTCAGTAAATCAAGAAATAGGCAAAATAATACTGTACAGAATTAAATAGCGATATTTAAATAGTTTGATAAGGTTCATCAAACAAATCTAAACAAAGGGAGGTATTTTAGAGGTGAAGGCAACCCTGGCTAAATAATCCGAGAACCCCAGATCTAATCAATCAGCAAGAACCGTCTTGTAAATGCATTGTTTTAGGGAGTCAGTGCTAACGGATTTTTACCAAGTGAGAGTAACAAAAAGAACAGTGACTGCTAATCTAAAAAAAATAAATCTGGATGTAATTAGATTCTCCTAGCTTTGATTCGAAAATGCGTAAATCACAGGTGTTATAATTGGATGAACAAAGTTGAAAAGTAAAACAATCAAATTGTGCCTCCAGAACGATTCACTACTTGCTAGACTTTTAACGCATTTAAAAAAAAAAGAAAGCCCATGGGGACAGCTGATTGAGAAATAGGCTCTCGGCAGTGAATTCTGAGAGCTGGACCTGAGTTTCCTACTTATTCCTGATGAACAGTCATACAAAGAGTACTCTGCTACATTTGATTATGAAGTGGGCAGTTGTTCTGGCCTTAGAGAGCCTCTCCAAGCCTAATGTGAGGTTGCCTTTCAATACAAGTAGGCTCTAGCTTTTAATAGCGAGATGGTAAATAATGGTGGAAACAGCGAATATGGGAAAGTCTAGGACTTTTCAGAAGGATATTTGTCTAGCAGCATAAACAAATCATAAACAGTTGCTTCTCTTTGTGTAAGAGAATGATGTGAGATTACATAAATGGGTGTACAAATTCTGACTGGTAAACAACTAAGCACCGAGAAGTACAGAACTGTGGGCAGTTATGCATGCATACGCATTGTGCACAGGAACCTAATGTTATCTACTCTTGCTGAATCTGTACAGAGACAGATTGCTATCGCCTGGTCATGTACAAAACCTCTGAAGTCACCTAGAGGTTATTTTTTAAAAAGGCATGGCCATGAATTAATACTGAGTTAATATTTCGAGCCTACAAACTAAGTAACGTATGGCGGCCCGAATTATAGTGTCGTAGCGTACCGTGGATTGTGTCGCCATGAATTTGAAACGAATGTAACTTGTTACATGTTGTTAATATGTTCTACTTAAAAATGTGTTCAGTTGGAGGGAATGAGTTCAAGTTAGTTTACTCGCTTTGAGAATTCACTTAAAGCAGTGGGTCTAAAAGTGGGGTTCAGGAACTCCCAGGACTTTAAATAGTACTATAATATAGATAATATTTTCCTATTGCCAATGCTAAGCCTCTAGGGCTTTCTAGCTGCCTAAGCAATCCTTTTAAACTGCTGCTCATGCTACATCACAGGGCAGTGGCGCGCTCTGCCCTCTTCCACATACTGGATCTCAGGCATTCATGATTTGCCAGATTAGCTGTGATTGACCAGGGAGAGCAGAGAGCAGAGTATGCTGTGCATCCTAGCCAGAGAGCACAACCAATTTTCTCCTATGGCTCCAAGCCACAGATGGATATGGCATAGTCTGGATTTTACCCCCCCCCCCCCCCCAAAAAAAAAAAAAAAAAAACAAACAAAAAACAAAAAAACAAAAACAAAAACAAAAACAATAAACAAAACAAAACAAACAAAAAAAAACAAAACAAAAAAACAAACCACTGGTTCTTTAATTCTTTAATGGTGAATCTGCAACTTGTTTGGTGTTGTTTCTCAGTAATGTATTCACATGCTCTAGACTGCAGGAGTGATTTTAACGTTTCACTTCAACATTAGCAGGCTTTATTAAATGAAAACAAAAACTAGGCTGTAAAGAAGAGAAAAGGTTCAGCTCTTTTTAAAGGCCCTGTTTTGACGACCCACTTCTTTGTCCGGATTTTTTCGGCATCTCCTTTTCTTTTCAGTTTTCAGCTTAAAATCGGTGCACAGATTTTAAGCAGTTGACCTTTAACTTTGTATTTGATGGTTATTCAGTATAATTTACCTGTGTCGTGATGGTCATTCAGTATAAGTACCTGTGTCGTGACGCACTCTTACAACGTGAGTACTTTTGATCATGTGATTTCGGCAGCGTGAGAAGTAATAAGCTCATACAGCGAGACTTACATACAGTGTTACAGAGGAACGATTTTTGTTGCTCAGCTCAGACTTATTGGACATGGCAGAACAGCCTTGAGGGCATGAATGGAAGCTTTAAGGAGGACCAAATACATTCTTATTCATCCAGACACCACAGAAACAGAACTCAAGTGATGTGTATACATTTGTCTAAACTCTATCATCAAAAGCACAACATTCACACAGGACATCATTATTGAAATATGAGGGGATCGGTACATCATAAAAGCTTGTTAAATGTTAAAGGGACATTGTTTAGGTCAAGTGTATATGTATCTATCTGGTTAGCAGATTAAGGATTAATTAGATTTATTTAGTTCATTCATAGTTAGAAAAGGTTTAACCCTCTGAGTTATTGAGAAGTATTTATGCAGTAGTTTAGGTAGCGGTTTGAAGTTGGATTTTTTTTGACCTATTTAAAATGAAATGCAAAATGAAATCTAGGATGTATGAGTAAGGCGGCGTCTCCGTTGACGATTACGCGATGCGTTTCCAGATGTTGTGTATAGGTTTTAGATCATTTACAGGAATGGGAAATTACTCGGCAATTCTTAGCATTTGTTTTCAAATTAGATTCACTGAAATATGCAGAAATGAAAAGGTCACTCTTACTGGCTGTTGTGTGGATGTGTTTATTCTACGCTTAACATTTTGGTGAAATGCTTAGTCCATCAGAAGGCTCTGCATACACAAGACTTTGGTGTAATAAATAGAAAAAAAGTCAAAATCGGTGAACTTTAAATGATACGTATTACAGCTGACGGTGACGGTGCCGGTGTCAGGCTGGTGCGCGCTCCGAGGACCTTTCTCACATTTGCATAAAAGCTGTTTGATAAAATACAACACAAATGTATATTTCTGGTTGCTTTATATGTATTTGAATGTTCTTGCGTTTAGTTTTAACACTCAAAGGGTTAAGACACATCAAATGTGGCTTTGAGTCAAATTTATGTACAGTTTAATGCACAGGAAATTGCATCCGTCCCTTTAACTGACTTGGAACTAAAGTTAGAATGTTTAGGGCTTTTCTATGTGTTAGCGAATTTTAGGAAATCATGTTTTAGGAAGTAATGTTTGAGGTGTTGTAGGAAAGCAAAGAAGAGAAAAACAGAGCATAGAAAGCAGCAGACTATTTGCAGACAGTTACTGGAGTTCTGGAGTGTTGTTAAAGGGTTAGTCAGGGGTTATGTTATGTATTAAATGTTAATCTCTGAAGTGGTGCAGTTCTCGGTTTGGGAAGGACAGTAGTGCCTTGGAGAAAATAGACAAAAAGGCCAAAGATGGGACCTAGAAATGATCAATATAATGGACACGCCGAGTGGGCAGCTACAGTTACAATTCTGCTCACCAGCTCAGTCAATTTGCAGATGCCAATTCTGTGAACGTCAGGAAACTGCACCCCTTCCAGAGCCTTAATAAGTCATTAAGTCACTGTTTAATTAATTCATTTTTTTTACCTTTGTCGAGTAGCCACTCGTCAACTACCCGACCGAGTCTGTATGGGATTCTTTGCCTGGCTATAGCCAGCCGTTCATTATCAAAGTTGCCTTCAAAGAATTTAGAGAGACACATAGTTAGAGGTTAATATCTGGAAGTTCAAGTGTCACAAGGTTAAAAACATGGCATCAAGATTAGCAAGTTTTTCAAGTTAGGAAGTAAACGAGCTTTAGGATTAACATTATGTTGGTTTAAGATGGACTAACCTTAGTTATTAGACAGTTTTAGAAGCTTGAGACTATTTATAACAGTTTAAAATCTGGTTAGAATGGCATGGGAACATATTTAGTGATAGTTTAACATAGAGTTTGATCATCTGGTTAATTTCATTGTCATTTCATTGCAAGGGAAAGAAACTTAACCAAACTCGAAAACCATCATAATGACATAAATGGTCATTTTGACATGCATTTCTACACAGGCTTAATATATAATGCTCAGGAAGACATTTTCTGTTCTCTGCAACAGTTTTTTTTTTTTTAAAGCCAAGCCCTTATGTCCAAATAAGATATTCTAGACCTACATGTAATTATTGTAAGAAACCTCCTGATAATTGACTTCATGTTTTGGCTTTTCCATATAAGAAACGATGTGTATCTTATGAGGTACTATAGTTTCCTTTGTCTGTGTGTCAAAGAGACAATGTCTGACAGGTTTTTTTTTTACCGGGCCTAAAATGAGCTCATGGTACCAGTCATCCTTTGAGAAGGAGGGAGATAAGGATCTCGTCAGATTACAGCTACGTCTCTGCTTTCTCCACTGCCCTACATCTGCCGTCTTCTTTCTTTCATTCATCTTAATGCACACTTTGAACCTTCCTCCTTCAAGTACCACAGAGTAAGAGCATAGAGAAAGAGATGAAAAGCCTTTGTATTTAAATTATGCATATAGGTTGATATAGTCGATCGGCTTTTGGTTCGGACAAATAACAGTCCATATCTGAATCCATATCCTCATCATGTGCATTTCAATAAAACAACTCAAGGTGTGTTATTTCTACTGATTATGTAAGAAACAGTCAGCAGTAATGGGCAGGACAATGTGTCGTGTTCATACCGCGTTGACCGTCTCATAACTTCTTGTACTATCCTTCCTCACTATTCACTCTGAAAGGGGCTGAAAACTACCGCTTCCTTAATCCTGTTAGAAGCTCCCATGTGTGACAAATTCTCTGCTAAAACCTTCAAAGGAAACTTGAAATAGAAAAAAGTATCCATCAATAAGCAGCTGGGGAAAGAAAGGTAGAAAAGCTGGTCTAACCAATGAAACCTGCATTGTACTGATGCATTTCTATAAAGGATGCTGAGTTTTGATAACGAAGTATCAACAAAAATATTTCGTTTATTTCCACTAGAGCTGTTAAAGAGATGCGAGTGGGCCTGTCTATCCACAGACAGCTTTAAATCTACTATCAGACACCATTATCTAATCCTCCATTTTAATTAACTGAATTAACCACGGGTGCTAATCTCAGCCGTACGCTGAACGCTGCCAAGTCAGTTTTCACACAGACACGGCTTAGCACTTCAGGAGGAAAATAGAAATATGAACAGCTCATGTAAAATGGCTTTTGACTGATTTAGGAACAATTCCACATCCTTAAGCAGTGTGTCATCTCAGGAGACTCAGAGCAACCTTAGTCCTGGGCCTATAAAACCACTTCCCCTTTCAGACTTTATAGAGAATCTGACAGCGGGCAAACCGAGATGTTCAACCTGTAGCAGTTGCGAGCCCAGCCTTTACTCTGCAGAGATGACAGGAAACAAGCAGATGAGAGAACCTGGAGAAACCTGTTGGAGTACTTTTTAAATAGTTTTTCACTGTCTGAGCTGTGTTGTGATAAAGAAAGCCCTTATGTCTGGCAGCAGGTCTGGTGTGTATCAGTGTATCCGGGGAACGGATTGAAAATTGAGGATTGGGCGAGAGTGGGACCAGTTATTATAGGCCGAGAAAATGTCTTCCTGTGGAACATCAGCTATGAGAGGGATGTGACTCCCAGAGCACACAGTGCAGAGAGAGAGAGAGAGAGAGAGAGAGAGAGAGAGAGAGAGAGAGAGAGAGAGAGAGATTGCTTGCTTTGCTTACATTTCTCTGCTAAGTGCAGAAGGGTGGGTCACTGCAGAGGAAATGCTACAGCTCCAAATTTCAGCTTCTGCTACAGAGTGGAGTTTATTTAGTCTTCACTAAGCTGGGATTCTTTTTAAAGGAAAAAATCCACCAAAAAGGCTTGTATATCAATCTTTCTTATTAAATCTGTGACCTTTAGAATTGACCTTTCAGGTTAAAACCTCTTTAATTAACAAGTTAGTCCCAAGTTGATCGCCCGTCAATGCCAGTCGCATACCTGTTGATAACACTCCAATTCTTTTAACTGTTTTGTTCGAATGTATTAAAACGAATCAAATTGAATCTTTTTTTCAGCTTTAAAATAGTTATTTCATTTTGGACATGAACATAATTAGACATAAATAAATTCCATAATATATATATTATAATATATATATGGCAGTCGGTTACCAGCCTTGTAAATTCTGACACCTTTTTTTTTTCAAATATGTTTTCACATTGCCACCTATTCTAAGTACACCTCAAATATTTGAGAATAAACACAATTTTTTTGCTACAGGGTGGAAGTTTCCTTTAAAAAGACAAGCTCAGTTTAGCCATTTTAGTTGCCAGCAAAAAAAAAAAAAAAAAAAAAAAAAAGAAAGGCTGCTTTGTGGTTTCAAATTTGTCTAGAGGAAGTTATTCAGCAGCAGCAGCAGCATTAGAAGCAATGCAGATTCACTCCTCAGGCTGCTCAAAGCAAATCTGGCTGGCTACCTACTGTAAAGGGTCCAAATTCATACTGGGCCGAATGTATTAAGTGAGGCACCTTGGAGCGAAATGTGTCAATTTGCAATTGTTATTAGATTGTTCATGAGGTGGTTATTTAGACCTTCCACTCGGTGAGTCAGAGCCTGGGAAGTGTCTGATGGAAAAATGGCACGCATGAAAACTAATGACGTGCATTCACAACTATAAATCAATTTGCACTCTGGCACGAGGGTAGGCCGACGATACGCTTCCGAATTGGTGCCAAAGTCTTCAAACGGCATTCGTCAGATTTTGAAGGACAAAAATCCAGCCTCCTAAGTTTATTTTGAGAGGTGATAATTGCGTCTTTGAAACTTGCTGTGCCACTCATCGCTCTTTATCTTTTTCTCTCTCTCTCTGACTGTGTGCCCGTAGTTGTGCATGGTATTGGCCTCTCTCCAGAACACAAACAACATATCACACTTCTCAAGTTGGAGGTTCCCCCCTACTGTCTGTTATTTGCGGCCAGCAGCAGGGTTTTACCTGTTGGGTAGCGCTCGATGACGGGTTGGTTGTCCACCTGGAGGGTGGCATTACCCCCGCTGCGGGTGAAGCGCACTACGTGGTATTTGCCATCGCTCACGACGACTGCTGGCTCATCTATAGTGATGTCATCAGTGCCCACATTGAAGATGACACAGATTTTTCCTTGCTCCTGTAAAAGAAGTGAAAAAATTCCATTTAGAAAGAATGAACAAAAAATGCTAGGAAGTACAAAGGAAGCTGCGAGGTCACATGTGGACTTGAAAGGGAAACATCTGTCTGCCCGGTCATGCTGCACTAAGTCACCCTTGGGGGAGCAATGCCCTATGTAATGTAGGTGGGAAATGAAGTGTGTCTCCATGTTTTACATTTATCACCCTTCCCTATCGCTCACTTTCCCTCTCCTCCCCTCACCAGCATCTCTTTGACATGTATCAGTTCAGGCACATTCCTGCTGTTTCTGTATTAGACTCATCTACAGCCTCCAGCAGAAACAGCCTGTATGTGAATAAGGCTGCCGCTGGGTGACGCTGCTGAGAGGCAGTGAGCTCAGGGGCGGGGTTCACCATGGCGCTAGTTCTCGTCTGCTGCATTGGGGAATTGCAGGTCGCAGTGCTAATGTGACAAGCTGCAGAAACAGAGAGAAAGCTCAGCTGTTTTACAGCCTTTTCATAACCCGCTATATCCAACAGTCTGAAACTGGTGGGAAGATATCCAGTGCTGGCGTTCACAAACCTGCCCTATCTATCCACCCGGACACAACCGAGCCAAGCTGATCAAACTTCCAACCACGTTCCAACTTCGGATATAGACTTCCTTCTCTCTGGTCTCAACTGACAGCTTCTCATTTAGATGCTGATGCCTGACAAATATCAAATGCAACATATGATGAATATAGAAGATGTACTGGAGACTGAAGGACAGGGATAACAAGCATCAGTGTCTAAATCGCAACTCTTTACCATACAGATGAGGATTAATATACATGTAAATTAGCAGCACTACACTGTCAGAGCCAAACAACTCCAAACACCAAACAATTTTTGTAAGCAGTGTCGTTGCATTCCTAATTGAATTAAATACTTAAGCGATTATGAGATATTACTCATAGCAAAGTATGCATTAACCCCCGTTCTCACTAGCAAGCGGCAATCGCACTCACTTGCATTCGACCCTTGTGGACGTGTAGCAACCAGATCTAAACAACCGAGTTTGCAATTCTTGTCCAGATCACATTTACTTTGCACAAAAATGAACTCCAGTCTTGACTTGCTTATTGTCCTTAATGACTATTATTAGTAGCTTGTGAACAATAAGTTATTGTTGATTCCCCAGACACACTGTGTGCGATAGTAAGAGAAAAATAATTTGATTTGCACGTGTGTTCTTGCTTTAGTTTGTTTACTTATTTTGGGTTACGGCTTCCCCCGCAATGCCCCCCCCTCCTGCTCAATCTAGTAATACATCACAGCATGCGCCTTCTAGCGCCAGTGTAAACAGAGCAGCGCATCATAGCTTCAGCAGGAGCGCCATACGTGGTAACAGAAGGATTGCAATGTGTAAAGAGTGTGGGAAGAAAATTAAAGACCCTGTATTGACAACATGGAACTTCATCAGACACCTGAGAACATAACCAGACAGATTTGTTTAGTTTACATTATTATCAAAGTGATATTACAGATGTTAACGAGACATCCCTCTGTTCCATATCTGTAAATATTAACATTTACGACTGCATATTCGTGGAATAATTATCAAAGGTTGTCCTACCTGCTATGTTCGGCAACATTAGAACTAAATGTTTACATCTATCGTTTATTTTAGTCAAACTGACAGTATTTATTTCATTTAATTCTTTTCTTAATTCATTATTTCATTTATATGTTTACTATTTAATCATAGAAAAAGTGATCTCAGTGGTTTGGCATGATTGTTTGTACCAGATGGGCTGGTTTAAGTATTTCTGTATCTGCTGATCTCCTGTGATTTTCCTGCACAACCATCTCTAGAGTTTACTCAGAATAGTGTGAAAGGCAAAAAAAAAACAAAAAAAAAAAACAAGGGAGTGACAGCTCAATGGGTGAAAATGCCTTGTTGGAGAGAGAGGTTAGAGGAAAATGGATAGATTGGTTCAAGTCAACAGTAAGGATACATCAACACAAATGCAGACAAAAAAAAAAGAAAAGCTTTAGGTGGATGGGCTTCAACAGCCACATTGGGTTCCATGTCTGATCATCTTCTGTCAGCTAACAGGAAGCTTTGGCTACAGTAAAGACAGACTCACTAAAATGGGCTAGTTGAAGATTAGGAATGAAAAAACCTGCTCTTTATCTCTTGTCATTTCAAGACTGGACTACTGCAATGCACAGCTTGAAAGGTCTACCTGTGAATGCAATTTGTCCTCTGTAAATGGGCTGCTGCGATCCCACAACTGGCTTCCTGTAGCTGCACGCCTCAGATTCAAAACACTGATGCTTGCCTACAAAGCCAAAAATGGACCAGCCCTCATCTCTTACCCCAAAGCCCTCATCACTCCTCGCACTGCACCCGGCACCATCAGATCTACCAGCACTGGGTAATATGTAAGTATACTACAAGACTCTTTTCTGTTCTGGCACTAAGGTGGTGGAATAAACTTCCCCTAGGGTTCCGGACAGCTGAATCACTGACTATTATTCATGATTATAGTTATTTAATAGATAATAGTTATTATTCATGATTATTCATGAAACACTTCAACTCTAGCACTTCCTCCCTTTGTTACTGTATATGTATAAAAATACAGATAAAGTTCCCAGTTTCTTCTCATGTAGATTCTGTAGACCTAGTACCTGACTTAAAGACTAAAGCTTAAAGACTCAAGACTTGACTAAGACTCTAAGCTACAGACTTGAGACTCGACATAAACTCTTAGACTTGGACTGTAAGATTTAAACTCGAGACTTGACCGAGTTGACTTGACTCGATTTTAGTCAAGTCTCAGACATCAGACTCTTAGGTAAAGACTCAAGACTTGACATAGACTCTAAGCAAAAGACTTGAGACTTGACTTAGACTCTAAGATAAAGACTGGAGACTTGACTTGGAATGCATTTTACTTGCATCACACTTGAAAACATCTCTGTTAGCAACTACTCTTTCACATAGGTGTGTGCTGTCCAGGACTCTAATAAAACAATGCACTAATCAGGTTTTGCATAGAAATAAGAAAATCAATATCATTGCCAGTGTGGACATAATATTACAGATGAGTGTTTAAGTAAAACTATACAACATTGCAATGGCATGTGGAGAGACTACCACAATGCATACTGTACAACAACATTTCTTGAAACAGTACAACTGAGCAGTCATAGTTTGAGAGCTTTGCTCAAGGTAACAGCAGCGGCAGCGTGTCAGTGCTCAGGACCTTCCAAATCCAATGTCACTTATTTACCACTGCCAATTACTCAGTGTAGTTAATCATCTCACAGAAAACATGGGTTCATTTAGTAATCTGAAGGGTTTATGCAGGAAACTACAATAATGGGAAACCCTATTCGAAATCACCCATTTATTCCCCACCTCCTGAAAAAAGCTTAAGGGCTCCTTTTTCTTAAACGTGTACTTAAGTCTCTAGAGGCAGAATACTTCATCTGGCTTCGGAGAGAGTGCCGGTGTAGTGCTTAATACTATCTGCTGGCACTCAGAGGATGGAATTGTGCCATGTGCACCTTATCAGCCTCCTCTGCTTCCTTTCCTGCTTTCCGCCTGTCTATCTTCCTCTCTGACAGGCTCTCTTCCAATAGGCTTGCTATCTGACTTGTAGACGACTCATTAGCCATCTGCTGAAACATGCCACACACTGCTAAGAGCAAGGAAATCATTTCTGTTCAACACCAGAGTAGCAAAATTTCGCTTTGAATTCGGTTATTGCCCAAGAGAGAGCCTCATGTTGCATCCATCCTTTATGAGCTCAACCTTATACTTTAATACTAGTTCATATTCATTGATGTCAGCAGACAAACGGTGTCCCAACACAATAGTACTTCAAGGGATCAACGGGCTTACAGTGGTGGTAAGGTTAGGTGGAGGTGAAGCTCCATTCAGCCCTGCAGATGAGGAATATTATATCCAAGAACATCAGCGCTTATTAGATGTATAGCTGATTTAGGATTTGTGGATCTCCAGTGTGTGACACGGAGCTCTTGACGACAGCCAGGGAAGTGTGGGGAGAATGAGTAATCTCTTCAGGGCAGCTGGTAACGAGCAGGCGGTGCTAGGAGCCAGAGGAGAGATCGCCTGTCAACAGGCTGTCCCTGCAGGCTAGTGTACAAAACACCCAGCTCTAATCCCCAAATGCCAAACATCCTGCAAAACAAGTCTGACAGTCTGGGTTGTGGTGATGGCCGGGGGCTTTTGAGCATCATGAGCGTCCTGCACACATGCTCTTTTCAATCACTGCTGACATTCAACAATCCAAATTGGGTTTGTTTGGCTTCGTCTCTATACACAAGGAGCCATTTAGTGGAAACAACCAGTGTAGTTTATAATAATTGATGAACTATAGTTATACACTCAATTCTAGACATCTGGATTCCATACAATTTCTCTGAAGCTGAATTTCTTTTGCAGGAACCTTATCAGCAACCAAGGAATTTTGAGTGTATTTTTGAGGAAGCATGACTTTTTTTGTTCCTTCTCCAGAGAAAGTACATTTACATTTACTCAAGATTTAGCAGACGCCCTTATCCAGAGTGACTTACATTATCTAATTTTTATACAGCTGAGGGCCTTGCACAGGGGCCCAACAGTGGCAGCTTGATGGACCTGGGATCGAACTCACAACCTTCCGATTGGTAGCCTTAACACCTTAACCACTAGGCTACCACATGCCCAGTACTTTGGTACTTTGCTGAAAACTTGAAATGGGCAGTTGCTTAGTGGTCAAATGCCAGCTTTACAGAACATTTAATCTTCTCATCTAGCATTATGAAAACCTCTACTTTGGTACTGGTGTGCTAACTGTGGCATAATAGCACAGCAGAATGTCTCCACACCACTTTTCCTCATACACAAGTGGAGAGTTAGAAGTGGAGCGTCTGATATAAGTAACAACGAAGAACAACAAACCTTTTATTAACCTTCACATTTGCTACTTCCACATCGTGCTGCATGCTGAAACGTACTGCCTTGTTCACAAATATCTCGTACAGTTTGCTGAATGCATGCTAGTTTGTGGATAAATGCAGGTGTCATACATTAAACATGTTCCAGGAATCGTGGTCATTATACGAAACAGTTCAAGGTCAAGATTAGGTCAACGGAAAACACTCCAGTCTCCTTCAATCCTTAGATATTCCCTGACTCTTCAGAGATACTCCTGCTACTGTATATTCACAATTAAGTTGCAAAAAGGTCTTGATTCGATGTCAGAGCAGCCCGAAGTCTGTTCAAATAGTCCTCATTTTTTAGGGTAAATGATGTTTTAACTTTGATGTATGACAGTTGCATTAGGTGCCCAGTGAATACTACTAATACTCTGTGTCTTTCCATTATCTGGACCAAGGTTAAATCTAGCCTGCAGAACCCACAGGGCTTTGTCCCTGCTATGAAGTCAACTCCTCTCCACTATGAACAAAATTCTTTCAGCCCACGGTTACTTGCTTGCTGTCACACATCTGCCTGCTCAGCTGGTGGGCTGCTGATTGGAAGTGGAGGAGTACATGCTAAAGCAAGAAATGAAGTAAACACAGCGAACCCTGGCAGACCTAGAGATACTCTATCTAGCCAAATGTATGTATAAGCACCTGACCATGTCACACAAAATGTTGTTCCCTAAAATGTTTCCACGATGTTGGAAGCACAAAATTGTCTAGAATGTACGTGTTCCATACGGTGGCCGAGAAATGCAAAACACATTAACGAATCCGAAAACACAACAACAATTCAGATAACCCGGAAGAAGTTGGTATAATTTGTGATTGAAACACGTACCAATCATTGGACAAGACACCTGTCACTCAAGGTATACAGGCGGTACAACAGTCTGCCACTGGGAAAGTTGGAATGTGTGTAAAAGTGTACAAAATGTATTGTCCTTAATGTGGATTACTGTGGATCAATTTTGTTATTTTCTTATATTTAAATGGAGAACTTTACACATTACACATACGATTCCATACCTGTATTTCTTGAGTGACGTGACATACGGCTAAGTATGGTGACCCATACCCAGAATTCGTTCTCTGCATTTGACCCATCCAAAGTGCACACACACAGCAGTGAACACACAGCCGGAGCAGTGGGCAGCCGTTTATGCTGCAGCGCCTGGGGAGCAGTTGGGGGGTTCGGTGCCTTGCTCAAGGGCACCTCAGTCATGGCCGGCCCGAGACTCGAACCCACAACCTTAGGATTACGAGTCAGACTCTCTAACCATTAGGCCACGCCTTGCCCCAAGGCAAGGCGTCTTGTCCAATGATCGGTAAGTTTCCATTCAAAAACGATACCTACCGTTTCCGGGTTGTCTGGCTTGTCGTTGTGTTTTCGGATTTGTTAATGTGTTTTCGGATTTGTTCATTTGTTTTGCACTTCTCGGCCACCGTAGTTCCTGCATGAAAACGCCTCTATGAACAAACTGAGCTCCATAAAGACATTACAAGGTTGGAATGAAAGATATTATTGACTAGTCTTATCAGAGCCCTGGGAAGAACTGGAATGTCACCTTCATACTGGACATCAGTGCCTAAAATCTTGGGTTCATTTGAATGAATGGACACAAAAGTCAATTTCCAAAATCTAAAGCTTTCCCAGAAGAGTAGCGGCTCTTACAGCAGCAAAGTGAAAACAACTCTATATTTCTGCCTAATCTATATTTCTGGTTGTGTAATGGGTATTTAATACTCAGGTGTCCACAAACTTTTTCTTCCATATAGTGCACCTGTGTACATTAATGACTTTATTAATTAAATGTAAATAATATTTTTAGCTGTTTGGGGAAATGAAAGAGTCCCAGCCCAGAAAAATGGAGGGATAAGCAATCTTTCATTTCTCTTACACCACAAGAATAGCATGAATAAAAAATACGCCAGCCCTTTTCTCTGTCAGTATAAACCGCGGCTGCTAAAGTTTTCAGACATTTCAAAAACACTAATATTAATATTACATATCTCATTTCAAGATCAGATGCATATGGGTGGGCTTTCATATGCATTCTATGTTTATTGCTCTCAGAGCATCTCTAGGGATACTTAACATGCCCTTGAATTTCCTATTAATGTTACAAGTGGTTGTGAAATTGCTTTGAAGCACCATTAAAGCCCTATAGAGAATGAATTCTAACTATTGAATGGGGGTATTTCAGACACAAATGCTGTATCTTTAAATGCCCTTATCTTTACTCTCCTCTCTGTAATCTGAACTCATTCTTAAAGTCAGCACAGCTCTGATTTAATAATCCAGAACACCCATTCTTCTGATTTGAACTCTAAAGTTGATGTTGTTTGGCAGAAAATAGATTGCAGATTTCTGGAAGGACAATAACATTCATTAGGCTACTAGCAACTAATCTGACTGAAATAATCAGCGTGAATATAAGAAACGGCTAACGCGATGTGACAGTCTTTGCTACAGTTACATTCAGCTATTTGCCATGGATTCCTTTCAATTTAGCGGCTCGCCATTATTTTTGGGAACCTTTTTCGTTTTAAGGAATTCCTTTTTGTGGGTGCTCATGTGGGTAAAACTGTTTGAAATGTCTCTATTGTAACTGTTCTTAAATATATAAAAGATATGAGAGAATATAACTGGTGCAAGACAGAAGCATGACATTCTTTTCAAAAAAGAAAAAAATTAAATAAAGATACCGATGGAAGAAAAAAGAGAAAAAGAGACATTTCAATTGTCATTTTTTTTTTACAGGGCCATATTATGTCTTGCAGCATAGGGTCTGCATTTAAGAGTCTGACAAGCATTCATCTTCTCTGTTCTCCTTCTGAAGAAGCCTCCCATCCTTTGAAACAGGCTGTCCTACTTTTTGTGTCAAAGCCAAGAGGTAAGATTATAATGATGAAAGATGCTGATGTTAATAATGGGATGTTTCTGAGGCTATCTGATAAGAGACAGCTGTCTGGTGTGGAACACGGAGATAGCACTGATTAAAGACAAATATATCTTTCCAGTTCATGGTCGAGGGTTGCCCAGAGAGGCTGACATTTAGCCAGGCAGCTCGTTGTGAGCACCCACCAAGCTCACCTGCCTGTTTGCTCACAAACACTGCATGTTAATAGGTGTCACAGCATATGACCTTCACACTTAATCAGTGCCCAAAGATAGCCTGGACAGCCAAGGCTCTCTCATTAGTTCTGCCCCAACCCCCTTCCTCAAGCTAGTATGCGAAAGGTTTAAAATAGCTAGAATTACACTGATTACATTCCATGACATTCAGCAGATATTCAAAAGCTCCCAACATTTCTAAAATAGTCATTAAACCAGTAGGTATCTGGAACATTTCCCAGTACCCTTTTTTTTATGGTGTTCCTGTGCAGAACCTACACCATGAAGACCTTCACTGATGATGATGATGATTCAAGTCTTCCTGAAGGTGGAGCACTGGAGCTAGAGAGCACTGAGCAGGACTCAGGTGGCTGATGCGGGGTTGTAATGAAACGCTTCCCTTTACATCGCAAGCAGCTGAATATAGAAAAAGTGGGACAGAGCCTGGATTTGTATTCTTGGTGTGTTCCCCATTTGATTCTCTTCTTCATCTTCTTCTTGTGTCTAAGCTGTATGCCACGTTATACTCTCACGTTTCTCGTCATTCTGCATCACGCATACCGATGGACTGTGCTGTGCTCAAGAGCACCAAACTAACGGTAATTGGCTTCGTTCTCATTTCATTTGTTCTAAGCTACAACACTGGGAGAAATGCTCTTTAGGCTCCAGTCATACATTCTATTATTGAGATCAGTTTTATTTCTCATAAGATGTTTTTTTTAGCTCGATCTTACATAAAATCTTACAGGATATAGAATTTAAAAGCTGGAGTTAGGAAAATAATTGTCCTGGTTTAAACAACAGTGTGTGATCCTTAATAATTCCAGTGTAAGATCCAAGTTCTTGAGAACAGTGGTGATGGATCTGCACTTAACACGGTTGAGATATGCTCCACTGCATCTTTTATAGCAAATTTAGATCCTCGATTAACTAATAACTAATTAATAGTAATAACATTTACGGCATTTGGTAGACGCTCTTATCCAGAGCGACTTACATTTCTCTCATTTATACAGCTGAGCAATTGAGGGTTAAGGGCTTTGATCAGGGGCCCAGCAGTGGCAGTTCCATGGGATTTGAACTCATGACCTTCTGATCAGTAGTCCAACACCTTAACCACTGAGCTATGACATCCCACATAACACATAGCTAATGCAAATCAAACTGGTACAAATGTTGGAATTTATAGGAGAAATGTAGCAACGTCTTGTATCGGAATCTGAGCCTGAAGATATATCCTGGGTTGAGTCTAGCCTGAAAGTGTAGGATGAGTTCAGGTCAACTGACAACACAGCTATCATTAATGTTGCTGTCACTGACATTGCGTAGGCATAAGAGTGGCTGGGGATAGGCACTGGGGAGGTTAGAGTCATACACACACACACACACACACACACACACACACACACACACACACACACACACACACACACACACACACACACACACACTGTTGACCTAGCATAAATAAAAACACATTCTATACATTCTCAAAGGAAAAAGAGACTGTGTGTGTATGTGTGTGTGTTTTTTAGAACCCTTGAAAACTCAAGGTTCCAGATACAGGTGCAATTTCAAAAGACATAAACAATAAATAATGTTTGAGAAAATAAATGGAATGTTTGAATTGCTTCACTATATAAACCAAGTGCAGTACTGACAAACACTCCCCTGTAAAAGCGTGTCAAATCGACTTGTCTATAAGCTTCTGCACTGACTTTGCTACAACTTTTCAGTTTCTACAAGGAAATGGCAAGTCACCTTGTAGTTTGCCCTGGCGGTTTCCTTAACTCATACCAGTGCAGCTCTGCAGTCGTGCCACAGGCAAAACACTCCTTCCCCAAAGGCACTTCATCTCATATTCAGAGCACAGAGAGTGGCGACTCCGGGTTAGCGCTTGACAGTAGGCCCTGCATATCGGACGACCATAAATCATCTATGGCTGCAGCTCAGTGGACTGAGAACCCAACGAGCACATCCAACTTATTTTCATCCTGGCTGTTTCTGCTGATTCTGAGCAAGGACGGTAAAAAACGCCTGATCTCAGGCAGGCACAGATTCGAGGAAAATGGCATCGGAAAGACGTAGTTTGCATTAGCACGCTGGAATTTAGAACAGGGCTCTTCAGCACAGCTACAATCTTCATTCTTCTCTCTGTAGTTTCATGCAAAGAAGTCTTATACAACAAATTAACACATGCAGAGTCCTCTAGTGCTCACAGATATGATTATTAAAACAAACTTAACATTCATAGCTATTCCACAGAAGCATTGTTATAATAATAGATGTGAGAAAGAAGCAGATGTTTCTCTGGTTCACACTTACAAGCTTTTTCAAAGTTATATTTAGGAAGAGATCTTCACTGCATTACATTAATTTAGGGCTGCACAATTGATTTTGTTTATGATCTTAAATGTGGCTTCAGCAGTGCTGAGATTTGCCACAGTTTGCTAAATTTCTAAAGTGATATTGATCACTAACGTTTCAACAAAATCAAAGCTATTAGCTTAATGGAGTTAGGAAATAACTGATGTTCGAGAGAAAGACCACATATGAAGCTTCACTAGGCTCCATGAAATTCCTGCACTCAACACCTCACAGTATTCTCTCCCTTTCTATTCTAATACCCAGCCCAAGTTCTCAGAAATCACTTCAGTCGTGGCCGGCCCGAGACTCAAACCCACAACCTTAGTATTACAAGTCAGACGTGATTGACGTGACGTACAGCTAAGTACGGTGACCCATACTCAGAATTTGTTCTCTGCATTTGACCCATCCAAAGTGCGCACACACACACACACTGTGAACACACACCCAGAGCAGTGGGCAGCCATTTATGCTGCGGCGCCCGGGGAGCAGTTGGGGGGTTCGATGCCTTGCTCAAGGGCACCTCAGTCGTGGCCGGCCCGAGACTCGAACCCACAACCTTAGTATTACAAGTCAGACTCTCTAACCAATAGGCCATGACTTGCCCCAACACTTGCTCAGTTAGCCAATGAACTAACCATGTGGCAGCAGCACAATTCATAAAATCAGGTCCTAAGCAATGGAACAGGAAAGCACTGTTATCTCAGGTAAACACTTTACAAATGTGAAGATCAGAAAAGCATCTCAGAAGAAATAACCCTTCAAACGATTTGAGGCAGATGGGCTTCAACAACGGCTTCAACAACGGAAGACCACAGCAGGGTCTACTACTGTTAGCCCAGAACTGGAAACTAAGGCCACAGTGGGCACAGGCTCACCCAAACTAGACAGCTGAAGATTGGAAAAATGATGTCTGGTCTTGAAGCACAACTGACTTAAGGCTACTAGCTCTTTAGAAAATCTGCAAAATCCATTAGTATTCTGAATATGAACCTGCCATTGGAAGTCCAGCTGAAGACAAATTAAAGACAGGTAGATCCTTATCAGTCATATCGAAGAGATCCCATGGCCTTATCTACAGCTTTTATAAATCCAGAGGACAGATCTACAGTAGGTATCTTGCCATGTTTCTCTTTAGCATCAATGTTGTTGTGCTATACCTTTTGTAAAGCTTTGTTATATCCTTGGCGGTTGTAGCTCACCCACTTCAAGTTCTGACGTGTTGTACATACTGAGATGCTTTTCTGCTCACCACAATAGCACAGAGTGATTATATAAGTTACTGTAGCCTTTCTGACACCTCTGTTCTCTCTCATGTCTGTATTGTGTTGAGACTGTTGTGTGTGACATTCCTAGGAAATCAGCAGTTATCGAATTACTCAAATCAGCCTGTCTGGTACCAACAGTGAACTGTGAATGTGAACATCACCCAAACCTGGTGGAACATTTCTGCATGACTAGATGACTGCATAAAGGAGAGGGTGTACAGGTTCTTCTAATAAAATGCTCCATGAGTATATTGTGAAATACTGTTTATAATTAAACTTACAAAGGAATTGAACAGTTGATCTATAAAATGTACCAGTTGCCTGTATCTTCATAACAGAGCACTAGCCAGCAAGTCTGATGACTTTCAGTAAACAAATGTGCATTAGACGGCTCAATAAAAGCTGAGAAGTCATATCTCAAGGAGAGATCGATGTCTAACTAGTGTATGTTGCTTCCTGTAATAAAAATGAAACACACTCTCTTGATTTGTTTACAATCTAAAGCAAATTGTGTATTGCTCACAAATCTTATGTGGCCCACAGCACCAATGAACAAACACAGCAGATGGAAACATGGCCCGTGTTTTGTAATAATGACCTGACAAATGCAGAGGCTTTATGAGAGCATCTTAAAATGTATCACAGGAATGCTAAAATGGCTATTTCAGTGGCAACAAAAACCAGTCAGGCATGTGCAAATGGATCCTAGCAGTGTATTAGTCTGAACCACATTCACAACACAAAAGGACAATGTGCGATAAGATTCTTTTTAGGTACTAAAAGAATCAACAGACGCTTAAGAAGATGCGAACCAAAAAAAGAAAATTCAGAAACTCAGTTCTCGGTGTATGACTCCAAAACTGCACATTTCGTCAAAACAAATATATGAACCGCGTGGTTTCTCTACTAATTATAAGGGAAACGGTTTTGGACTAAATCTTTTAAATGCTTTAGATAAGACACCATATTAGGATCTTATCATGACCCATCATGAGTAAAACTCTGAATATATCACATTCAAAAAAGTCATGAACTCTTTATTCAGAATTTTTTTAAATCCACTGAAATACTCATTACCTCTTTACAATATTAAAAAAAAAGAGTCAAATATAAGCCAATGTTTCAATTATTTTCAATGATTTGCATGCTTTTCTTTTCTTTCATGCTAACTGACTCAATTAGTGACACAGAACAATTAATTAATGCACCTTATAGTCAAAATAGGGAATAACTAGAGGTCCATAGGAGAAAAATCACGCTGCACTATAATTGCTCAGATTTATTATACCTATTATTATTATTATTATAATATATTTTTTAGTGGACAGGACAGATTTATGCCAAATGCCCATTTTTAAAAGTAGGACTACTTTACAAATGCTCATTGGCAACCAAGAACTTGTTTGATAGCAAATATCTGAATGAAATCTAATATATTTTAGTCTATGTAGATTCATATTTTAGGCTATTAATCTCATAAATGTTTAAGGTGAGCTCAGTATTAATGTTGTACTGCACCACTAAATCCTGTGGTCAGTGGTGTAGAATATAAACTAGCGCTCTGAGAGAATTATCAAGCTCTTATTTAGCTAAAATATATTTGCATTCAAGTGAAACTATTGTACTTGAAATATGAATGAAAGGGTTCAGTAAACCCACAAATCAAAACTAATCTATGATTGATTTAATTTGCCCTGCAACGTAAGTATAAATTGCATCTGCATAATAAAAATCCATTTACTTATTATATGACACATGGAATTAATAAAGCTTCATTAATAAATCAAACCATTTTGTATAAAAGCTCACAAGTGTAACATTGAGTAAGCCTTATTTTACCATGCGTCCAAAGAGGTTTCACGTGTTTTCTAAACAATTTTAGAGTCACACAGTTGCAGTACTGCTTTGGTAATCCATGACTAGTATATTATTGAACCTGGACATCTTTTCCTTGTACAAGTACACACAACCCCAGCAATATATTGGCAAATAAAAGCAATGATGGATATCGGAAAACTCTTCAAAATAAAACAAAAAGGTTAAAATAGAGTGTGTTGGTGTTGGCATCTGAGGTGTGAATTGTCTTCAGTTCTAAAATATAAACCAATGTTTCCATGTTAATAGGTGATTTTTTTTAGAAACCTGATTATTTTGTAATACTGCAGCATAATTATTCTTCAATAGATGTTTGTCTTTAAGTGGAGGAAGATAGGTTCACAAATGTAATACCTCTCCATAGTCATGTTCATTGGTCATGTTCATTTGCACATGAAATAAAAATGAAAAAAAAAAAAAAAAAAAAAATATATATATATATATATATATATATATATATATATATATATATATATATATAGAGAGAGAGAGAGAGAGAGAGAGAGAGAGAGAGAGAGAGAGAAATTGAGAGTGTGAGAGAGTGTGAGAGAGAGAAAGAAAGAAAGAGAGAGAGTGAGTGAGAGTGTGTGAGAGAGAGAGAGCGTGTGAGAGAAAGAAAGAAAGAGTGAGTGAGAGTAAAAGAGAGACAGAGTGAGAGCGAAAGAGACAGAGAAATAGAAAGAAAGAGAGAGAGTGAGTGAGAGTGAGGGAGAGGCAGAGTGTGTGTGTGTGTGTGTGTGTGTGTGTGAGAGAGAGAGAGAGAGAGAGAGAGAGAGAGAGAGAGAGAGAGAGAGATTGAGAGTGAGAGAGAGTGTGTGAGAGAGAGAAAGAAAGAAAGAGAGAGTGAGTGAGAGTGTGAGAGAGAGAGAGAGAGCGTGTGAGAGAGAAAGAAAGAAAGAGTGAGTGAGAGTAAGAGAGAGACAGAGTGAGAGCGAAAGAGACAGAGAAATAGAAAGAAAGAGAGAGAGTGAGTAAGAGTGAGGGAGAGGCAGAGTGTGTGTGTGTGTGTGTGTGTGTGTGTGTGTGTGTGTGTGTGTGTGTGTGTGTGAGTGTGAGAGAGAGAGAGAGAGAGAGAGAGAGAGAGAGAGAGAGAGAGAGATGCTCATTTTGCTGAGTTGAAAGACATTGTCCTTTGTAATCCATTTCCGAATATCAGCTTGGACATTTTTGAGGATTTCTGAAGTTTGCACACTTTTTAGTATATTAAGGTTGCTGTGTCTTGCTGAGCCATCTAGTTTTCATTCTATTATAAGTGTAGATCAGAGTTACTAACAGGATGCAGAGAAAATGCTGAGTCGAAAATGTTTTAAGGTTGGAGTCCACTGTTTCAGGAACAGGTGCTCCTTTAATTATGAGGCAAGGCATTGCCATTTGACAGATTTTCCCTCAGTTTTTAATCATGGCACATCTGTCCAGGGGATACACACTGCTAAAAAGACTGATTTCCCCTGAGGAGAGCCCCCCGCCTTTTGCATCTGTTCCTCAGCCCAAAGTGCTCCACAGTAAGTCAAATGTGAGATGGATGCCCTCAGCCTGAGGCAGAACGGAGAAGTTTGGCACTGGAGAACCTCCAAGCGCTGCAATATTTCAGGGCAAATTGTAACATTGGAGCTGCTCTGTGGTCAGTAGTGTACAAGTTGTGCAAATATAGAAGCAGGCTACTGCATATGAAAGGAAGATCTCTCTCATCACCACTGACTCTTGTCTGAGAGTCTAAATAACAAGTCCATCTAGTAAAAACAACAAGATATTTATTTTCCGTTTGTCTGAAGGTGACAAACTCCACAGTATCCTGACAGATGGGAGTCTGTAATACTGGTGCCTGTGAACTAGTCTAATACAAATGGCTGTCTGGAGCAAGAGCCTCTGTCACTGCTGAAAGTGTAATGACACAAATGATCAATTGGTAAATTAATCAAATCCATGGTGAGATTGTGATATATCCAATGGGCAAGATTTGTCAGCTATTTAATTTCACATTTTTAAATCTTTTTCTGGGCTAGAGTCATCTTCTGCTGATCCTAGGATGGGATATGCTTCGAATCAAAACACCTTCATCTCAATTCATTCATCATCTCCACTCCCAATCCTTCAGATTTTAATGCTTTCCATGTACCAAACACACCTGATTCAACTTCAAGTTAACCATCAGCTCGTCCTGAAACATTAAATAGTGCAGAACAGGGGGTACTCGAGGACCAGGTTTGGGAATCTGTGCTCTACACCCCTCCTGCAGCTCAGCTGCACTATATCTCATACAATACTTGCTTATACTGAACAAACCCAGCCACACAGATCAGAGAGCTCCATTAATCCATCAGCTTCCCCATGACATGTGGGGTGGTGAACCCCCATGGCACCCTCATTCCAAAATGCCTGTGAGATGATGGAGGCCAGAGTCTGAGTGAAGATCGATACACAGCCACCCTGGAATACCAAACCACTCTGCTGCTCATTACTGGCAGTGAGAGCGGCTGGTCTGCTGATGGCACCACCTCATTCATCAGCCCACGCCTTCCTGCAGGTCTCAGACTCTGTGGGCGAGAAAGTGGCGCCAAGCATCATCAGCCTAGAGTCAGGTACAGCTAGAGGGATGGGACACTGCAGGGATACTATGACAGGATATGGACAAATGCAAGTCCTGGCTTGAGAGGTAGAACACCCTTCAAGATTTGATTTCCTTTCTCTTGCTGAATCCATGTCACTGCTTTCCTTATGACCAAATGAATTACGTGTCCTTGCTTCTAATTTCTGAAGCAAATACTTCAGCATGAAGGACAAGTACTGAGGTGAAAGCTGTGCCGTCTATAAAAGCAGGGGCGAACCATATTGTAACCCGCTTTTTATGCCCTACCATAAACTTTACAGACTTGCTTTTATTTACAACAGAACCTCATACATTATACACACCAAATCACAGGTGCTTGATGGCGCAAAAATCAATGTTGAGCGATGTCCTTGTGTAGAGTGAGAATAAGCTCTGCGGCTAGAACGGCATCTAACGGAAAAAAAACATTTTGCAGATGAGCCATCAAAACAGCCATCTGACAGAGCTCACACAAACCCAGCCTTTCAGCGGTAGAATGAAACATTGTTGAGTTTAAAGACTGCAACAAGCAAGGAGGAGGCTCTGAAAACAAGCCTTGCTCTGTGTATGGCCAAGCAGCTGCTGTCAGACTGTTTATTCCTGGACTGCTAAGGATGCTTCCAATGTGAAAGTGCAAGCTTCAGACCAAATGGATTATTTATAGGAAGATAACGCAGCTTTTTTTTTTATTACCTCGCATTCAAAAATCAAAAGAAACAGGGAGCCTCGATACAACACCGTATTGTCACAGCATCGCAGGTCTTTGACATTTTAATCAAATAAATAATTATTTTGCTGTTTCTGTTTTCATGTTATGCAGATTAATATTCTCACCAGGCATTTCTAATCTTTCAACTGAGCTGTTATCGCATCTTATCTAGGGCAAATGGCAAGGCTTATTTGCACAACTCAGAATATGGCCTCAATGCAGCTTGGTGATTATATAGTGCCTGAAAGAAACAACTTAACTTTAGATTTTATCCAACTTCATTTGCTTTGCGTTTTTAGTCAAGAGGTCCTAAGGGACCCCAAAGCACATGTGGTATCTGCAGAAGTGACATGCTCATCTTAATTGCTTGCACATGATCCAAATGAACAAAAGTTGATCATCACTTATAGACGTACTGTACGAGAAACTTTTTAAGCTTCTACTAATGACGGTGATGATAAGCAAAAATGATCAGTTTACATGTAAATGCCTTGGATTTATGGTGAAGTAATCCTTCACCATAACAGAGCAGGCAAGTAGGGTTTCTGCACAGGGGTAAAGTTTGGTACTCACTATGTGTAGCTGGAGGAAGTCTCCCAGGCCCTGCGTGCTCTCCACCTGCACCAGGATGGCATCTTTCAACTGAGTGCTAAAGCCCACGGCCAGCCGGTCTGCCCTGGTGCTTGGTCTCTCATTTGGTGCCCATGTGTACGTGATAAGAGCGCCTCCTTTCCCAAATATATATGTGGTCCCAGCTGGTAGGAAGAAAGAGAGAAAGAGAGAGATGGATCAGGCTTTTGGGGAAAGGTTAATCAAGGGAGTGTTAGATAGAACAAACTTTAAAAAGAAAATGTGTCAGGATGAATGATAGAGTGATAAGACAAGGTGATGCAAAAGAGCTCCTTTAACTTTTCACAGTCACACCGTGCAGATTTAAATAAGAAAGACATAAAAAAAAGTCTTTGACTTGCCATCTGTTCCATCGGGTTTTGTGCGGTTAGTCTCATCCTTGATTTGGATGCTCGTTCACAAAATATTACATCGACAGCAAACAATCCATTGCCAGCATTGTCAATTGAGGGCATGGCATCCTCTGCTGACTTCCAGCTTAACAGCCTTGCTGCTCATGAGAGTCGTGATCACTTTCTAATAAAACTTCATCTTTCTTTCTGACCTTTTGTGGTACTGCCTGTGCAGTCGAGCGCTAATATGGAATAACATTTGGTCTCTGTGACTGTGACACAGTAGTGTGAGGGCACATGGGGAGGTGACACGAAACTAGTGCCAGGCTCCAAGGGGTGGGAGAGATGGCTGGACCACCCGATGCGGGCAAACAATCAGACATGGTACTGTGGAGCTCTGTGCTGAGGGGTTAAAGTAAGAATTCTCCCAATCTCCCACATGTGCAGAAAATATACTAAGAACTTATAAATTTGTCATAATCTTACAAATAGAATTTTTCCTCAGAGGCCAAAAAAATGGAAACTGCGGCTGATTTTTTGTGTCCATGTTCAACAGTGAATGACTTTGTCATGTCACAATCCACAGCAATATATTTATAGAAAAAACTGTGTTTTTTGTTGGACAAATGTTTCTAGCTTCAAAGTAAATGATGATATCAGACCTATTTCTGCTCTCTGAGATGCCCCAAGTGCTTATTCATATCTTTATCTTGCACCACTGTAAGCAACTAAATACAGGATTTTTCTTAAAAATAAATGGTATCCTTTTTTCCTTCTTACGGCTGCTCCCTGTTTGGGGTCGCCACAGCGGATCACGTGATCCGCGTATTAGATCTGGCACAGGTTTTATGCCGGATGCCCTTCCTGATGCAACCCTTCCATTTTATCCAGGCTCAGGACCAGCACTGAGAGTTCAATGTTAGCTCCCTGAACTGAACCCAAGCCACGGCAATGAGAACGTGGGATCCTGCCTCTGGATCACCAGCAAGCCCGATAAATTAATGACATAAAGTATAATATTTTTGTATTATATATAATTGAACTGAATTGTCAAACAAATGAGACCAAAATATTATACTATTATATATATATATATATATATATATATATATATATATATATATATATATATATATATATATATATATATATTATTCAGCTATAAATCCTTTTCGCCGTGTCTTTTTCATGTTATCTGACTTTAACCCAATTGTGTTTATGTCATATGGTGAAGACTTCTCTATTGTTGTGATGTCAGTTGGCAGGTGAAGTAATACAGCTCCCTTTTCCCTTTCTAATGCTATCTGTAGTGCATTCTGCTTACATTTGCCATAAAACATTATACGCTCCGTTAAACATGTGAGCTCACGTGTAATGTCGAATCAAGATACACGGATTTTGACGCCACCTGTTTTTTCTGGTGGCTGTGGTAGTATAAATAAGCTAAACGGTACAGGAGAGGGGACTATAATTAGATGATCTGGTGAGACTGGATGTGGGAGACAGTGTTACACATCTGCTTCTAAAATCGACAGCTATCAACTTGTTGCTAGCATCGGGGCATGTAAGGGAGCCCAGGGAGCTGACACCTGTCAGCGACATGTGGGCATGGAGAATGCAATGGGCCTGAGACCAAAATGTCTCAGAGATAACAGAGTGCTAGATGAGGTGGGATGCAGACTGTGGACAACAGACAAGGACAGTCTGCCCTGGAACAGAGGGACTTGACCTGAATTGGCACTGCACAGATCGAAGTTAAGCACTACAGTCCTATACAATTTCACTGTTGGGAACACATTGATTTGCTCCAACCTGAAACTGAATGATGGGTTTGTTTATTTGGTAAATGTCGCGAGGTGGCCGTCACCATATATGGTATTAAAGTTGCTATAAAGCAATCAATAACTCCATCAATTCTCATCTGACAATGTAGTCATTTAGTGTGGCTCTTTACAATTCATTTGCCCTTGAGGTTGATAAATGAACTTATTATATCCTAGCTTTTATATAGTCAGCTACTTCAAGGCCTGTTCCTCCTCAGCTGTTATTTTTGGGGCTTTTTTTAAAAAAAAAAGAAATCTCTTATAGTCTGAAGTTACCAAACTGAAGCTTAAATTGCATCATCTTCAAGGTTAAAGAAATGCAATGCGCATTGTTCCTATATATCGTTTTTTTTTTCAAAGATAAGATTAGGACAATTCAGCTTTATCATAACAGAAGTCACCTGAGAGAAGTATGGGAATTTAAATGATAGCAATGGCCTTGAATCCCTGACCTGTCTCAAATCTTTGTAACTATGTGAGCAAGCTAAGTTCTGGTTACCCGTTAAAGTGATACAATATTATCACAGTCATCATCGAAAATAAAATATACATTTATAAGATGAGAGTTAAGCTTCTATTACACAACAGTCTCTGAATTCTAGATTGATCTGAATGAGCAGAATTTTCCTTAACGGGAAAATGCTGCAGTATAAGAGAAATAAAACACTTTAATTTCTGATGTTATTTACATTTGTCAGACTGCCCCACACAGCACTGTCACTGATTATTTTCCTGCAACAGTATGCGTCAATCATACGTATAACAGTTAAGCATACCTCTGTATAACTACTCAGCTCATAGGGAAGGCAAGTCAACAAAGACAACATAATTAAAAACAAATGAGGCAACTTAAGTCAGGGACAAGCCCTAGAGAATAAAAAAACAAAAAAAAAAACACTTCAGTTTGGCATCTTATCCATCTCATCAGCTAATTGCTGAAGCTGTCACAGACAGTATACTGGTGTGAGAAAGGAAAACACACATCTCTATACATCTGTAGCCCTCCAGGACCTGGTTTTTGACATAATTAAAACACCAGAATTGTTCATGCTTGCAACCTCTTTCTATAGACAACAAAGTAACTGTACTGTACATGTAGTAAAGCCTGGGCTTTAAAATCCTGAGCGGTTACGGATTTGTAAATTGTATTTAATTCACCCAAGAGCAAATAATAAACACAGGCCACATAAACCTATTTGGAAAGGAAGGGATCTCTCAGGCAAAAAATTCCATTTCCTTGCTTCACTTGCTTGCGGCTGGTAAAAAGTGAGGTAAAAAGCCTTGAGCTTTGAGTAAGATAAAGCATACAGGTTTACTCTTTCTTGCTTGCTACATTCCCACAGCTGTGTTCCAATCATACAACAACTTTCCTAAAGCTTTTTTTGTGCACTTTAACAAAGGTAATACTTTCCTCCCCTGCTGGGTAATGTTGGTTTATAAGAAACACGGCTGTTACAAGCTACCGAGAAACAGGCGGCGTCAGAGGTGTTACTCTAGATTACCAAACACACACTAATTTACAATGATGACAAAAACAAGGTGTACGAGTTTACAGTAATTATCTTTCTTCTCTTGAAATAGGACCTTATTTAAAAGTTTCTATCACCGAGCATAACCTAAGAAGCGTATTGGTAATGTATTAGTACACCATGATTAAGCCCTTCCTAAAAAGGTTCCCATGAATAATTATTCCTCATACGGCTGATTTACTTTCACCTTCAGCCAGAGATTCAGAATTAGGTTTAAATGAGAAATAGTAGAAATATGAGTGCAACTTTCCTATTTGATTTTAGTGTCCGCTGGTGTCTTTAGGGCTTCTGTGAGACTTACCCATCAGATAAGGGCTGTATATAGACCGATACTGGGGGATTTGGTAAGCACAGAGGTTATTTACTGTGTGCTGCCAGCTTCTCACTGGGGGATATTGGAATCATGGCTAGTGGAGCATGTGTGTGTTCTTTTCCCAGACACGCACCTTGTGTTGGCCATGAATGGCAGCCGTTTATAAAGCAACATAAAAGCAGAACACAGGGAGAACCTATCCTGCTGTTCCCATCACTCTGAGAGTAATCACTGCACAATTGTCAGTCATGGCCTCAGACACAGCTAGGGGGCTTTACATTACATCAAATTAAATGCTACAGACTGAAGGGCATACATTATGGAGAAGTCTCAGAAAACAGCACTTAGTAAGAAAAAAAAAAAAGATTAGTTTATCCATGTATCCGAAGGCTTTTTATACGGATTGTGTTACCAGCAACAGAAGTCCATGTTTGTTTCGAGTCTCTAGACACCCACTAGACATTGCTGTCGCTGAATTCTGGAAATTTATGATAATAATATTTCTCTAGCTTAAGAGACTATGAAAGTATTGGAATTTAGTTTTATTTGTCTTTCTGCCTGCAAAGAAAGTGTCAGTCTACCTAAAAATATCTAAACCCAAACTAGCAATATTCGCATTGTTACAACATTATGACCAGGCGGATGAACCGCTACAGACATGAGGCAGCTTATAAATAAATATATAACGGATATCAAAATGTCTGTGATCTGTGACAGTAACGACAAGAATAGAATTGACTGAATTGATCAGCAACTATTTCAGCTCCAGTGCTAGCATGACCTGCAATCAGTAGACGGAAAAGTGAGTGATGAGGCTGGAGATTAAAATCCGTGAATCACTTTTAACTCTGGAAAATCTAAATAAAAATTCGGAACTTTTTTCAAGTAAAGCTGCTTCGTAACAATTTCCATTATACTGCATTACGTTGTTACCTTGTACATGTGTAATGACAATAAAGTTTAATCTAATCTTATCTAATATATACACATAAAGTGCTATACAAATAAAATTGAATTGAATTTAAATATTTAAATATTCAATATTCTCCCTTTTGGAGTTAACTGGACCTTAAAATTTACTTTCGTTTGCTACGTGCAAAAGAGAAGCTCAGTTTCAGTATCGGTTCACGAAAGCCTGTAATTTTTGAAACTATATCCATAATAGAAAATGTCAAAATCTGATCATGTGAAGAGTTTTCCCAGGCCTCCACACATTCTGCTTGGGAGTGGGCTTTATATCAGATAGAGGTCTGACAGGGGACATGATTAAGAACCTCAAAGTAGTGATAAGATTCATCCAGTACAGGCTTTTGAAATGCTTTGTGAATGAGATGATTATAACAAATGTCACTGCCCATCATTTGTGGCTCATTAATCTGTGAGTTCGTGCTTTTGACTGGGGTAATATTCTCTGTCAACATATGAAAAATACATTCATCTCTCCTTGAAATGTGTACAGGAACAGAAGAAAATATATTTTATATATATTTTGCTTCACTGAATTGAATTGGCCTAAGTGACAAACATATACATCCAGCATTGAGTATGGATTACTAAAAAAAAACAACAACAACCACAACAAAAACAACAACAACAACAACAACAACAAGAGCTGCTTAGGATTCATTGCAGTCACTCTCGTGTTTTTGAATGCAGCTAACATAATATTGACTCTCTCTCAAAATTCCCTGGATGCCATCGTATATTAACCTCCTACATTTCTCAGGATAAAGCTCTTTGGATAAACCGCTTCCTACAGCACTAGAATATATGTTAAGACTCGATATCATAGTTCCATCTCTAGGCCCATATCGAAACACGGCAGATGTTTAAATGCAGCTTGTAATGCAGGTTACAGCCAGGTCTTATGGTAGAAAACAAGTTATTCGATCTCGAGCTAGATTTTTAGTTTCAGATTTCCCCAATTCCATTTGATATATAAGTTTATTCACGTTATATAAGAGAACACAAACATAAACACACACATACAGTACATAAAGGTCTGATGCTTTACACCAAAGATTATTTTTTTTCCAATAACAGCACATCCCAAGGTAATTTATTTGTTTTATACCACATCAATTTTCCAACAGGTCTCTTTGATTGAGTTGTTACTATAGAAACCATAATGCATTAGAACAAGTGCAGTATAATAAACCTGTGATTTGAAATACAGCAATAGACACTGTGCTGTTTTTACAGGAAACGCTTTCTACCCAATCAGATAATGTAATTAATAAAGGTTGTAAGCCTAATATCAATAATCTAGAATTTTTTATTCTGTCAATTCTTTTACTTTTATTATTCGTTATTTCCTTTATCATTAATTATGTTTACCTTCTGCTCTATGTTTATGTTCTGTAAAGCTGCTTTGAGACAATGTCTATTGTAAAAAGCGCTATACAAATAAACTTGAATTGAATTGAATTGAAACTTGAATTGAATTACTAAAGAAAGGGATGTTTATAAAGTATGTTTATATGAATTCAGCAGGTATAAATGAATGCAGCTGTAAATGTAAGCACATTAGCAAAAGTTTTGTGCTAAAACACATGTCGAGCTTTCTGAATCTTCTTTGCTTTTCACATAACACGTCTCTATGTTACACATCGTTCAATTGTTCTCTCTCTCTCTCTCTCTCTCTCTCTCTCTCTCTCTCTCTCTCTCTCTCTCTCTCTCTCACCAGATACCTGTCAGTGCTGTATGTTTCTGTGAAGCCTTGCAGGTGAGAACAGCTGTCTCCACCAACTGCACAGTCCTCCATCACTTTACCCGGTTCAGATGACGCTCTTGTCTTTTCTTATGAGGCACTGATTACATTCGCAATTAATTTTTACTTTTTGACATTAAACTTCAGCTGCGAGGAAAAAAAAAGGCAAAATCAGACTTAGATCAAAAATAAAAACAGCCAATTAGCAGGTTTTTATAAAGATGGCGCCTCAGCGTGAACATTTGTTAAATAAACAGAAACCCTGGGGCACCATGACAGTCTAGATCCTTAATGCCATGGAACAATAGCTTGTACCTATACATTGTTTAGCCTCAGGTTCTTGGCTGACCTACTTATACTTACAAAGCTTTGATAAAAATACGGGTTTGTGCTCACCAGCTCAACACCACACCCTTCCTTTCCTCAATCCTCAGCTCATAGCATCTAACGCAACATCTCCGTTCATCCCAATAGCACCCGGGCTGCAAAAAAAAAAAAACACCCCGACCTCACAGCCTTTTGTTAACTACAGGACAGCACACATTTGAATTTAAAAGCTTCTTTGACTAGGTACAAAAATAAATAAATAAATAAATAAATGAAACCCTCTGTAGCACTTCCCTAAAAGCACTTTTGAACTGTCTTCATAAGCTTAAGCAGTCACTCCGTTCTTCATATATTTTCATCTAATTCATTATTTGAGAGATTCTCTTTCTGTATGAAAGAAGAGTTTTTTTTTCTTTCTCGCAGTGTATGCTTTATGACACTTGTGCATAAAACAAGGAAAATACATGTTGAGAAGAAGCGAGAAAAGAAAAGCAAAGCTGACACGCTTTAGAGACACATTTATCAAGAATGAAAAAATTGCGACATTTTCTTGCACGTTACGCCTGCTCTTCTGAAGAAACCCTCAGTATCTGTCATATTTTCAGTTTAAGTAAGAAACAGCTTTTCTACACAAAATATATATTTGGCAGAAACAATTCAAGAAGATATATGTTATACTTCTCAATGTTAAACTTGGATCTAATGTGTGCAACAGACTGGAAAAACTTTCCCTTCATCTATCTATCTATCTATCTATCTATCTATCTATCTATCTATCTATCTATCTATCTATCTATCTATCTGTCTGTCTGTCTGTCTGTCTGTCTGTCTGTCTGTCTGTCTATCTATCTATCTATCTATCTATCTATCTATCTATCTATCTATCTATCTATCTATCTATCTATCTGTCTGTTTGTCTGTCGCTTTTTGACTATCTACCTAACTAACTCTATCTATCCATCCATCCATTCAGCCTCCCATCAGTCCATTCATCCATCCACCCGTCTATCTATCTATCTATCTATCTATCTATCTATCTATCTATCTATCTATCTATCTATCTATCTATCTATCTATCTATCTATCTATCTATCTATCTGTGTGTATGTGTCTGTCTATCTATCTCTCTATCTGTCTGTCTGTCTGTCTGTCTGTCTGTCTGTCTGTCTGTATGTATGTGTCTGTCTATCTATCTCCCTATCTGTCTGTCTTTCTGTGTCTATCTATCTATCTATCTATCTATCTATCTATCTATCTATCTATCTATCTATCTATCTATCTATCTATCTATCTATCTATCTATCTATCTATCTATCTATCTATCTATCTCCTTTTTTCTCTCATCCACAGTCAGAGTTTGAACTAAGACACAGTGACAGACAGGTGTTTTTTTTGCCTGACATGCATATATGTAGCATGTGGCTTTTTTTGTTAACTTTTTATGTAATAGCATAACATTGGTATTAGTGATGAAAGCTTAGATTTAGCTCATAAAGAAAAAGCTCCTTATTTCCCTGGAGAACTTGATTTGATTGACTTATCCAATGACAAGTCTCTGTATTCAAATAGAAAAAAAAGCTCTTCTTCAGATGAATATAATGGCAGGCTGAGCATACAGACCAGGGGGACATGGGAGAGGAGGGGGGCATTACAATCACAAACCTACAATTCAAAGCCCCTCTCAAGGGTTCTACACATGTCAGCTCAATAATGTTCCAGCGGTTCGACAAGGCTCTCTAGCAGATAACCCCGAAACTCAGTAATTACCACTGACAACCATACAGGAAACCAAAGAGGATGAGAGCGAGGATACAGAACAGAGAGAGAGAGAAAGAGAGAGAGAGAGAGAGAGAGAGAGAGAGAGAGAGAGAGAGAGAGAGAGAGATTGATAACTGAACAAATCTTGCTGAACCAAAACGTACTTTACTCTTAATACAGAGCTTTAATGGGAAAACAAATAGTCCCTTCTTTCTATTTCATGCCTTTGGTGGTTTAGTTGTGTATACTGGTGTACTGTATATTTATAGACAACAAATATGAAGTAATATGCAGAGAAAATAACAACTCAGTATTACAGCAGAATTAAAGCCTGTATCCGGGAGCCGTCGAGCAATTTTTGTAAATTGAATCTATAATACTTTTCCGTTGAAAGACGACATAAACCAAAATAGCACACGCTGACATACGCAGACGCAAATACTGTTCTTGTTAAACTCGTGTATTACGTGCTGAAATGAGATTTAAAAAAAATATTTTTACCTTTTTTACCTTGCTGTGAGATTCTGTGGATTAAATCATACGGTTTATCGGTTTGGTACCATAGACTATTGTGACAGGATACGGTATGAAAAAGTTAAGTGTAAAGATACGAGCATAAAACAGCAATTATTTATCTAAAAAATATAAGATGACATAACGACGAAATAAAAATGTATTTTAGCCTTAAGTAACTGCAGCAGTTTTAATGTATTGAATAAATTAGGGCCTGAAATGATCAGAAAAAAAAATCTGATGAGAAATCTGTGTAACAGACGAGTGTTATGTAAGGAGTAAATGTAGTGTTATGTAAAGGAAATGATCACTGACGTGGTAGATTCATATGATGTGACATAAATCGGTGTTAATGTTGCCATTAATATTTTTCTTAGTAACAGCAAATGCTATTTAAACTGCAATTTACAAATTGAAGCTTTAAAAAAATTAAATGATAAATGTTTATATTAAATTTGTAAGTCACTTGCTGTCACCACTTCCTGTTACCACTTAAGTCAGAGCAGTTAAAAATAATCATTCCCTCACCAGCCTCTATATATATATATATATGGCATTTAACAGACTTACAACTGAGCAACTGAGGGTTAAGGGCCTTGCTCAGGGGCCCAGCAGTGGCAGCTTGGTGGACCTGGGGTTCGAACCCATGACCTTCCAATCAGTTGCCCAACAACTTAACCACTGAGCTACCACATCCCATACCATATATATATATAATTTTCCAGAGATGATCCAGAGATCAACCTACCATGCATGTCTTTAGACCAGGGGAGGAAACCGGAGTACCAGGAGGAAACCCCCAAGGCACAGGGAGAACATGCAAACTCCACACACACAAGGCGGAGGCAGGATTCGAACCCCCAACCCTGGAGGTGTGAGGCAAACATGCTAACCACTAAGCCACAGTGCCCCCCTATATATTTATCTTGAAGTAAAACCCCCAAAATTCAGCCTGTCATGTTACATATAAACCGTGACGCATGATGTCCTAAACACTCCCCGAAAGGAGAGAGAAGACAAAGGATGCCGTAAATTTTAAATAACTTCTCAAAATCATCACATTAATATAAACCTGCCATGTGATGTGCAGCACTACTGTCTGAGCTGCTGTTATAGAAAACACCCTTCAACATCAAACACACAGAAGAATTCAAAAGTGCTATAGGAGATCTGTTCTAATTTTGCAAATGTCTTCTGCAATTACACACATCTACCTGAGCCGGGGGCTGAGTACGAGTATGATTTCCTGATTTGCATATTCATACAAATCACAATACTTGATAAAAGTAAAAACTTAGGTGCTTCTTCTTCTTCTTCCACTCTCGCATTCTATGTCGCCTCCTAAAATGTAAAGTTTAAAATGACATCAAGGAATGGATTATTCCAAATAATGCATAACGACTGCTGTAACAACAGTCAAGCCTATCTCTCGGGGTACAGTATCTATTTATGATGGTTTAGTGGCACAACAAACATCCAATACCATTTACCAAAGCAGATCCCCAAAGAAGTTGACCTGTGGTCCCAATCAGTCTATCCACCTGGAGCAATGCTGAATCTAATCCAAACTGATTACCTGAAGTGATGCAGGCAGCAAGCTGAAGGAGGTGCTCAAAAAAAACACTTCCTAATCTTCATTAAGGCCTTGGCAGCACCGAGGGAAAGCAGTATGAGGAATTAGCCTGCAGAGAACAAGTGCCCTGGTTTCTCCAAAATGGCAGTCGTGAAGGCATACAGCAACAGCAGCTCTCAGTGATCAATGTGAAAATATACGCGCCTATGTTTGGGATAATTAGCAATTTCTGGCGAGTACTGGCACATGTTCCCGCCCTCTTACACAGTGTGAATCTGCCCATCCAGATTTCGGAGAAGGCTTGCCAGGCTTGAAGGTGCTATTTGTTTCAGCTGAAGTTGCATTTTTCCGCCTCACTGTGTAGCTTAAGTGGGTCAGCCAAAACATCCCCACCTCTCTCTCTCCCCTTCTTTCTCTCTCTCTCAATACGGAACTAATTGTGTGTCCCACTACTGTTTTTTTTTTTATACAGGGCTTCAAATGTGCTGATGTGTGGCTCTATCCTCCTCCATCATGAATAATTCCTTTTTCACTGGAATTTTGAAGCCTGTGTGACAGCAAGAATGGAGAAAGTCTATAAGCTCTGCATGGGACTGAGATTTCACCTGCTGTTCATATGCTGTCTTGCGTTTCCCATATCCCATGCTGCCATCATCATACTTTACTCTTCATGACTCGGTCTCCATGACTATTATTTTTTAATACTGGAACAGTAATTAAAAAAAGCAGTCAACTATATTTTATGTAAATAAATTAAAGTTAAATTTGTTGATTATGTAACACAGAAAGGAAGCTTGTGCCCATTATCTATTGCTCTAGGAGAGGTCTTTCTTTAATGGAGAATGATATGTCTATGACAGATTGTGGGACTTTTTCCAGGCTGATCATGATCCAGCAGATAAACCCGCATGTTCTACTCTGGCTTTATTAGCACCTACAGTAAATCCCTAAGACACAGTGATCTGTATTATCTAAGTTTTGTTCTAAGGGCTGCCTTTTACTAGGAAATACATGAAAAGTGCACCAGACCAAATAAAGGCCTCACATAAGAAATCCATGAAAAATCAAGACAAGAAGATGCTGTTTGGAAAAATAGAAATTGCTATTTTCAGCCTCATGAGACTCACGACTGTCTGTCACCACTCAGAGCTGTGCAATAGACACTTTTTCCTCTAGAGTGGTCTATGACAGGACTGTTGTTTAGTTCAAGCAGTACTGGCTAATTAATTCAATATCACACGTTAGTATTTAAGTCTGTGTAATTGCAACAATCAAGATATGCACATATCAGTGTTGCTTTAAAGCACCGATAACACAGGGTTCCCGCATCATGGTGAGAGGTGATTCATTGCCACACCATGCCAGTGTCAGAGTTTGTGCCCTTCTCCTGTTGCACTGATGCCTTCAGACCAAGCCAGTTGGCTTTGAATGCTGTGACCTCACCCCAGGGCCCTTCTACTAGTCGTTAAAATTGGTGTAACATTAGCATGCTATTTTCAGGCCTGGGCTATTTTCTTTTACAATGCAGTGTTTTGTCTGGTCGTATTGTTCCTTACAGGCACAATTATGCCAGCTGAAGAGGCCTGGTGTCCCAGGGGCAGTTTCTGTCTGACCTCTGTGGTCAGGGGACGTGCTAAGCAGTTAAAATACCCACCAGGGAGCAGAAAGCTCTGACACCAAGAGGTCAGCGAGATGAAAGAGAGAATGACAGGACCATGCAATTATGCAGGCTTCATGCACTAAGCATTGTAAAGATGCTTCCTGCACCACTGTGTACAAACCAAACCTGAACCAATGTATTATACTAAAGCTTCCCGTTCTGAGGGAAACATTACTGGCAAGTATAAAAGCTATGCGAGAGAAATGTCACAAGGAACCAATTTGCCTTGATACTTGTCTGCTCTGCCCTCGCCTGCAGAATGGGAGAGCCAATTTCGGACCAAAGACCTTTTACACTGTGGTGTCAAAATGATCTTGCTCGTTTACCCATGCCTGAACTAGGCTAAAGATGAAAATGGTAGGTTTCACATGAGTAGACTGCTGCACATCCTCTGTAAGCTCTTTGTGAAATTTGGCTTTTCTTTACTTCTAATATTTCCATGTTCCAGGCCAAAAACATTCAGGACTCCTTGTAGGAATTATACATATGCTGTAGTTTACACATGCGTGACTTATATACTAAAGAATGGGGGTGTTCAATGACGACTACACAGACTCTTAAGGGGTGGTTAATGCCTTGAATTGGGCAACTGGTACATGACAACTACAGCTTAATTGCCTCAGAGCAACATCTGTCCAACATTTTCCTGTTATAAATATTCAGGACATGTATTTGGAAATGGCTGATTTAAAATGCGTAAGTTAAGAGAAGGGCCACTAACTGAGGAGATTTAAGTGTCAAGGGCTACCGGGTATTAAAAACCAGGAACATTAGGTCTTACCTGATGTCTGGTTTTGTAGAAAAATTCTTGCCATGGTTCGAAATACTAATCAACCTTTAATCATGAGACAAAGCAACAAGGTTGTAATCAAAACACACTGTCAAGCTTAATCCTGAAAGTCACGCAACAGTAGAAGATCATTTAATAATTTGATCCTTGGCTTAAAAAGGATCTTCTGAGACATTGTAATTCCCTTTCCCTCTTCTGTGTGACTGCATATGAGAGTTGTCACTGGTGACAAATGTCAGGATTTGACACATGCAATATAGTAAGCAAAGTCTTCACCAATCCTGTAAATTCTGAGAAACTCACAGATCCGTGTAACATCATGGATGACTGACCTCATGCACGATTTATTTCACAAATCAAATGAAAATAGCCATATGTCACCTGCCATTTCCTTATAGAAACGTCTTTTCTGATTTGTCTCTGTTGTGCGATCACGTGTTCTGTCTCCACATTGTTGTGACCTTTTATTATAAAGTTCTAGTTGTAGTTTTACTATAATAAAGAAAGGGTAGTTCTTCTATTATGAAGAGAGTGGGAGACTTAGAACACTAAGGTTCCTGCGTATGTTTGGTTTTGTTTTCCATTTGCTTTGTAGTGTTTACGTCTAGCTGAGCATCTTATGTCTGGCCACACTAAAGTGTTTGAAGCTGATTCACCTCAATTGATAATCTTAAAAAGCTATCAGGATTTTAGGTCGGTCTTTCACCATTCTCATTGCAGAGTATTCAGAGTATTCAGTGGTGTGGCGTTTGCAAACTGATGCTGGCCTACAAAGCCAAAAATGGACCAGCTCCCTCCTACCTGCACCATCAGATCTACCAGCACTGCTCGACTGGTTCCACCATCTCTCAGGGTAAAGGCAAGTATACTACAAGACTCTTCTCTGTTCTGGCACCAAGGTGGTGGAATGAACTTCCCCTAGAGGTCCGGACAGCTGACTCACTGGCTATTTTCAAGCGCGGTTGAAGACCTACTGATTCAGGAAACACTTCAACTAGCACTTCTTTCCTTATCTTTTGCATTATATATATATATATATAAAAAAAAAATTAAACACTTTTTCATTGTAACTTTGAACAATTTTTTTAAACCAACGGTATATTAAGTATGTAACCTTGTGAGCCAGCATTAATGCTGGAGATTTAAGCACTTATGTATGTCGCTCTGGATAAGGG
Source organism: Tachysurus fulvidraco (assembly GCF_022655615.1). Classification (NCBI taxonomy): domain Eukaryota; kingdom Metazoa; phylum Chordata; class Actinopteri; order Siluriformes; family Bagridae; genus Tachysurus; species Tachysurus fulvidraco. The sequence continues at coordinate 5,419,556 of NC_062538.1, forward strand.
CGTCTGTCACATGCTGTAAATGTAAATGTATAGTAGTAACCCTCTCTGACCTACACACTGTCCAGCTGAGACCACCTCAATTTAAATTCACAAAAGCTGAATAATGTGTCTAGTCTCAGAAAACCCTTCACATGGCCACATTTGGAAGATTTCCAACATATAAATTTCTTAAGTAAGTTTCATCAGTTTCACATCAGGTTTGATCTGCAACATACCAGGTTCTAAAAGTCAGTATTATTAGTTAGAAATGATTTTTTGAGCATAATGAATGTTGTAATGTGAAGGTTTGATGAATCTGTAATCATCTTTGATCTTATAGCTTGGCCTGTTGTTTTCCAGATTTGCCCTCTACCATGAAAATGTACCTCCAACCATGCCGCAGTTCCTGCTTTCATACACTACCCAGTCCAATACAACATCTCCAACTGTTTATTTAAATGTGGTACAAAGCAAGAGGAACACTTGAAAAGTGTTCGATCACAAGTGGAAGTTTAGTATCTGATAAAATGATCACTTTGCAAAGCCTGCAAACAAATAATCAGAGTGCTCTCAGCTATTGTAAAGTATTTCTGGAAAAGACATGAGTCAGCCTTAAGGTTCTTGGATGAGAATGCGGTAGAGGAGAACAGATAAAAGCACCAATCCAGAGTTTAGTCATAGCTCATGAGGGAAAACATGATCATGGTGCCCTTTTTCTTTTAGCGCCGGACTCACCTGCTTTATACACACTGTAGGCTCATTTCTAGTTATTTGTCTGGTAAATTATGCTTGATTTTTAGACCGAATGATCTGAATTCTCTGCATCATGATTTTAGAAATGCCATGCAATGCAATGCTCGTCTTTCTTATTCGTTATTTTCTATGGTAAAATGTATTCATTAAGCAGTTTAGATGTCATATTTATGATTAAAATTACATGAACCTTCCAGATCTATACTGAAGTAGGTAGTTTGTACTGTAAAAAAACAGATAAGGAACATTCATTCATTCATTCATTCATTCATTTTCTACCGCTTATCCGAACTTCTCGGGTCACGGGGAGCCTGTACCAGGCGTCATTGGGCATCAAGGCAGGATACACCCTGGACGGAGTGCCAACCCATCACAGGGCACACACACACACACTCTCATTCACTCACACACTACAGACAATTTTCCAGAGATGCCAATCAACCTACCATTCATGTCTTTGGACCGAGGGAGGAAACCGGAGTACCCGGAGGAAACCCCCGACGCAAGGGCAGAACATGCAAACTCCACACACACAAGGCGGAGGCGGGAATCGAACCCCCAAACATGGAGGTGTGAGGCAAACGTGCTAACCACTAAGCCACCGTGACCCCATGATAAGGAACAATGGATATTTAATACATATCGTCGCTGTCGGGCGGAATCCTCGTATCTCCAAAACCATTATTTTTCAGGAAATGAAAAAAATGCTGTATCTTATCTGCAATGCACAGGGTTTAGTCCGCGTTGCAGTGGATTGTCTTGCGCTAAATTCCTGTCCTCAGATGAGCACCAGAACTAGCGGGGGTCAAGATTTTTTTTCTTTGAGCCCTGTGTTTTGACATTTACCTTAGAAGATGTGTTGATTCGTTGCGACTCTTAATCTTGAGGATATGCCGCGAAGCTCTCCCACGGAGTGAAGAACAGTTGAAGTGTCCAATGGAGTTAAGAGATTTGTGCTCAAGCTATTTTCAAGACTTTAGATTGGTTAATAACTTGTAAAAAATAACAGACCCACGTGGGGACTGACCGATAGCATCGATATGTGAAAAAATATGAAATTGACAAAATTTGGACATACGAGGTTTCCGCCCCAACAGTGACGATATATATGTATATATGTAGTATGCACATTAGTACATTAAGATTTTCAGTGCTAGAATAAATGCATAATACTGATTATGTCCTTAAAACAGTGAAAAAGCGATGCTGGGTGTTATGATGACAGAGGTGAGTAAGAAGACAGTAAGAGCTCTGGTCTCAATTGTGTTTTGTGTAATTTTCACCTCCACCTCTGTGTCGAGAGATGTGTGTGAAAGAGAAGCCCTGGGTGTTGAAGACACAAACGAAGACCGCTTGATGGCTTCAGGGAGCACTGAGTAGTTCCAGAACATATTCCCAAACCTCTTAAGCAAAAATACTTGCACAAGGCTTGAAGCACAATTCTAGTTTGAGAATTCACACCTGGTAATGTATCAAACATTGAAGTGTACAGAGCATCAAAAGAAAAAGAGAAAATCAATTCCCTCTGAAAAGAACCAAAATTTGAACGTTTCTGTTCCTGCTTTCCAACATAACGTCAATTCCTTTTTTTTCCACCCAGGGCTCTCGTATTCCTTTTCCACGAACTCTGTGCAGGACTCAAAACAATTAAATGGTATATTTAGAAAGTTTTCAGAAGAAGATTCCATCAAATAAATTCAGATATAAACTGGAGGTGTAACACAATAACATTTTATATCTTTTCACTGCTTTAAATATCTATATGTGGATTTGGATGTGGCCTGAATGTGGCCTTGTTTATTTATTTATTTTTTTTAAATTAAAACCTGCCATATAAACTTAAACCCAGATACTGCCAATGCCACATTCCCTATATGCTTGGAAACACTCAAAAATTGTGTATGTTCAAAAATGGAGTGTTTAACAGGTCTGGGACAGTTTTAATAACAATATGGAATGTGAAGAGGAAAATCTTGCTCTTACAGTTATTATTATTATTCATTCATTCATTTTCTACCGCTTATCCGAACTTCTCGGGTCACGGGGTGCCTGTGCCTATCTCAGGCGTCATCGGGCATCGAGGCAGGATACACCCTGGATGGAGTGCCAACCCATCACAGGGCACACACACACTTTCATTCACTCACACGCTCACACACTATGGACAATTTTCCAGAGATGCCAATCAACCTACCATGCATGTCTTTGGACCGGGGGAGGAAACTAGAGTACCCGGAGGAAACCCCCGAGGCACGGGGAGAACATGCAAACTCCACACACACAAAGCAGAGAATTGAACCCCCAACCCTGGTGGTGTGAGGCGAACGTGCTAACCACTAAGCCACAGTGCCCCCCTATATATTTATCTTGAAGTAAAACCCCCAAAATTCAGCCTGTCATGTTACATATAAACCGTGACGCATGATGTCCTAAACACTCCCTGAAAGGAGAGAGAAGACAAAGGATGCCGTAAATTTTAAATAACTTCTCAAAATCATCACATTAATATAAACCTGCCATGTGATGTGCAGCACTACTGTCTGAGCTGCTGTTATAGAAAACACCCTTCAACATCAAACACACAGAAGAATTCAGAAGTGCTGTAGGAGATCTGTTCTAATTTTGCAAATGTCTTCTGCAATTACACACATCTACCTGAGCCGGGGGCTGAGTACGAGTATGATTTCCTGATTTGCATATTCATACAAATCGCAATACTTGATAAAAGTAAAAATGTAGGTGCTTCTTCTTCTTCTTCTTCTTCTTCTTCTTCTTCTTCCACTCTCGCATTCTCAGGCATCATTGGGCATCAAGGCAGGATACACCCTGGACAGAGTGCCAACCCATCGCAGGGCACACACACTCTAATTCATTATTATTATTATTATTATTATTATTATTATTATTATTATTATTATTATTATTATCTTTGTTGTTGTTGTTGTTTGCTCGTACCAGCTTATGATATTTTCTAAGAATTATTTTAGATAGCTATATTTTGAAAAAAGAAATAAGCTCGTACTGTACCTAATTTACTTCGCCGTGACCAGGCAGAAGAATAATACACCTGCACAGATTTTGTGTTAATGGTTATAGGTTATCACCAAAGAAGAAATTAATTGAAACATGAATTCCTGTAGCTGTCTGGCTGCAAAACGTTGTTCTTGCTAACATGTGGTTCAAGAGCAAAGGGAACTCTTGATTCCCAGTGTAGAGGTCTGATGAATATCTGGCTCGTACTGCAGGGAAGAGACTCCCACTGTGCTGTAAATGACAAAGCGCAGAGCTCAGTAAAGGCTGTGAAGCTTTGCTAACAGCACGTCTTTGCTGCCAGAGCACCTGCAGTGCCTGGTGCTGCACCTGCAGTGGATGTAGGGAAGAAGTGGACAGTAGGCAGAGAGAAGAGTAAATCGAGGGAATTGGGACTGTGACTGTTCTAAGAAAACATATTGGATGATAACTTGGATGGTTTTGAAGATACAGCATTATGACAAGATGCTTGTCTGGGAAGCTGGAAATAACCTTGACATTTAAATAAAAGGCTGTCAGCAGTTTATTTTACTACAGACACTTTATATCAAAATGGTCTAAAATGAAAGGAAAAACAACTCAAACTTTTATAACACAAAATAAAACAAAATTAAACACACATACAAAATAATACCAGCACTTGCTTGCTTGGCTTGCTATTTCTTTGCTGTAACTACCAGAAAGCACTAAATCCTCAGGCTATATCTGCACAGGTGGGTATCAAAGGACACTTGGCATGTAATAAGTGTCAGTCTCTAAAGTGGTTGAAAGTGCAGCACTTAAGCTAGCTGCTATGAGGCTTCTGCGACGGAGATGGCAGGCTCGTTAATTTGCTTCACTTCGCTACGGATAATGACTTTCCTGATTTACGGTAGAGCTGGATCCCCTCATCTTTTCAGTAGTGAACTCCAAAGTGAAATGATGTTGCTATTTCTAATTAGCTTCTCTCATTTACAAAAGATTATATCAGCCAGTGTTGGTGGGAAAACCGAGGCTTTGTTGCGACTCTCTTGCCTTCTTCTTTACCTTTTTCTACCCTAACCCAGAGCTGGTTATCTCTATTTTTTTGCTAACTCGTCTCTGATCAGATGGAGATCCTGGATTGTGCCTAAAAAACTGTAGTAGAGTTTGAGATGAGCTAGATGTCCAGGCTTGTAACACATGAGCTCTCAACAGCTGGGATGCAGCTGCAATCCTGAGCTCCAAATAAAGGCTATAGATGATAAAGGCTCTGATTGGTTCAGACATTCAGCTCAGCTGCTGCTGCTACACTTTTGAAGCACACTGCACAAGTTCTGTTGAATACACGGAGGTCGTTATATGCGTAATCTCAAGAAGCAAGTATTTAAAAATCAAATATATAAATATTGTTATTACAATGCAGAAGGTTTTTAAAAAATGGGTAAATCTTGAACTATTTTGGGACATTGAATTAAGAAATGATGGTGATGATCAACATGTAAGTTGCAAGTCGTTGAAAGCTCCTGGTTACACGTCCGCACTTGACTATATACATGTATAAAAAATAGTTTATAGATTTATAATCACTTTATAATCACTTTCTGGTGTCACAATTATGAGGATAAGGTTCTTTTTCGAGTCTGGTTCCTCTCACCACTGTCAGCTCTGGCTTGCTTATAAGGGATAAAAATAAACATTTGGGATAAAAAAAAAACTTAATTTTTTATTTTTGTAAAGCTGCTTTGCTTTGCAACATTTTCTTGTTAAATGTCCTATCCAAATCTCTAGAACTGAGATTACTGAATTGAAAATATACTTGACTTTATTCCACCTTCCATTTTATGCCACCTAACAGTTAAACATTCATTGGGTTGCTGTCTATGTGCAGTATCCTAGGAATATACTGTATGGTGCTCTTCAGTGGCCTGGCATCTCATCCTGGGTGTATTTCCATCATATGCCTCATTGTTCCTGGTATAGATTCTGCAATAATGTTTAACAGACCCCCCCCCCCCCACACACACACACAACACTGTAGAGTGTACTGTAGTCTGCAATCTTACAGCTTCTCTGACCCATGTGAGGAAAAACAGACAGAGCGAAGATGTAACATTTCCCCAGAAGACACATCATGCTTACTTTACCCAACACGCCTAAGGCAAAGTTGTATGTAGCTGAAGATTATAAACAGCAGCCTTTTTCTGAGTACGGGTAGGTTTCTCGTCTCTCCACCAATAAGACCACATCACAATAGTCTCTCATCGCTTGCCATTCACATTCACAATCCTGCTTCCATCTTATCAAACTCTCTCCAGCCACACAGTATAAACATAATGCAGCACAATGCTGGGAAAAGCTCCAGGCTGAGCTCAAGTCACCGCATTCTGAGGCCAGCGCCGCTCCTATCAGGCCATCAATTAAGCTGTGTGCTAATTGGATTATAAATCACAGAAGGCAAATGAAAGATGAATTATGTGGCTGTTCATAAAAAGCATCCTCTGATCTAAATGATGGGAGATGGTGATTGTTTGTACAAGGAATACACTGTAAGAGATGGACTGGGAGAGAGACTGGGTGAGTGGAGAGAGAGAGAAAGCAAGAGAAACGGAGCCTGTGGCAGTTGCTGCAGTGTGTGGAAAGCTCATTGACATGGGTAGGATGTCTCTATGAGAGAAAATAATTGTCTATCTGGGGACTAAGTGAAGCTTCAAAGGTGAGAGGTCCACGAAGGACCGCTTTGGTAAACATGAGCGAGGCAATAGTGATATTGATAATTCTCTTTCTGTCTTTCTGACACCCATTTCTCTACTACACTTCTTACTTCTTAAACACACACATCCAAGTGGGCTGTTTAATGAACCTCGTGCCTGCAGTGCGAAGGAACATTGAACAGTTTTAAATATTTCACCTGATTACTTTTTTCTTTGTTTCAAGATGCAGGATCATGTCTAAATATCACATAAGCCCACGGATAATGCACAAGCAACCGTGATGATAAGCGGCTGAATAAAGCAGAATGTAGGAAAAATATTTCCGCGGAGAAACCTCACTTCCGTCTGGCCCTTCGGTGGTGGAGTGCGTACTGTGAAACTTCATTTAAGGTTCACCACAGAACAGTCCCCTAAGTCATCGCATTCCCAAGGTGAACGTAATGACTTTAAAAATGCAGTTATTAAAAAAGGGAGATGCCACTAAAACACCTACAAATATAAAAAATATGTACAAAAGAGACAAGCAGGGCAATAATCCTGAGGGAGACTGGTGCAGCATGCAGCTCACGATTTGGCAGTGAAGCTGCGCGGCTCCACTGCGGAATACAAATCAATTTAGCTTTAGCTGCAAGTCTGCAATCAACATAAGGTTATTGCCGGTCTCACGTCTCTAAATAAAAGTTTGAGAGGTCATAGCTGAGGTAAGGTACGTGTACCAGTACAGAGGGCCTTAGGTACAGGACAGGTGATGAGAAAATCTCTGAGTGCAGAGAATGAAAGATGACAGGACATTGAGAGTAAGAAGGAAATGTATATAGGTATAACAACCTGCTCCTTAAACATGTATTCCCCACTCTTTCCTTCTGTCTTGATAAATGACAGGCCAGGATTAGAATATAAAACATTCTCCTGAACAAACCGAGTCTCACTCCAGCAGGCTGCACAGGCATCATGGAGCTTCAGGCGCTGCGCTGCTGCGTGATGAAGGCCTCTGTGGATGCGCCTCTGACAGCTTTTTGTTTATGTTCCACTGAGCTCCAGAGATGTTAAAAAATAACGTCTGCATAATGTATAAAATGCACAGGCGTGTGTTCCAGAAATGGCACACACTGTTGAAAAGATCTAACAAGCAAAGTCAAAATGAACGCTCAAACCCAGGTGTATAGATCACCACTGTTTACGTCACATGCCAAACAATGACGGTCAAGTGGGGGACCTTTCCAGGCTGCTGCCTTTACTTTGGCTGTCAGATGTGGTTCAGCACTACAGCTTACAAACAACCCACTTGTCCCACAGTATAACTTCATGAAGCACAGATGGTAACAGAGAGCACTTAAAGAACAGCTGGAATAGATAATAATTATATAGCACATTAACAGTTAAGGAAATGTATATTTTAATTTTCTAAGATGTCACAGAAAGTGCAGTTCTTGTGATGTAACACAATCTAGTACAGAGTGTCCGTGTTAAGGAGAAACTGTTAAAGCTCTCTAAATCAGTTTAATATAAGTGCATTTGGCCTCTATAATGCAAAGTAATATGTGAAGCACTCAATAAAAAAACACATGCACATGCTTATTACATAAAGACAATCCATACTTGCTTTAAAAGCTCTCTGTAGGGAGAAAGAATACCGTAGTCGGGTCTGGTCCGATGGGCGGACTGAATGAATTTTGGCTCCCTATTTTAAATAAAAGTGTGTATTGATGTCTAAGACACCCCGAAGCAGAGGAATGAGTGAACATTCATACTTTGAAAAGAAAAAAAAAATACAGCATAGATGATTATTTTTCAAACAGCCGTGCGCTATCGTTCGTATAAAGAAAAAAGGCCATAGCTCAAAAATGACACGTAATTATTTACCACTTAAAGGGCAAAGGCTGGCCCACATGAAGTCATCTGAATTAGCTATTCCCTGTACTTTCACACACACAAAAAAACAGTCACATAAGCTAAACTATTTAGTTATGAATTATTGAATGTCAAGCGTAATTGATTGACAAGACAGTTGTCCCGTCTCCAAGGAGCACAAAGTCAACACAGAGGTGGCAGATTATTCCTATCATGTCAATCTGACCTTAAGAGATCAATATGGCTAAATGCTACATTACAATACGCCTACAACTGGGCTGCTTCCCTTCAGGCTTAGATTCAAAGAATCAGATACTTTAAGCTCACTTTCAGAGCATGTGTTAGAACAGTTTCAAATGCCAGCAGCGAGATATAGGCTGAGGTCCATTTGGTGTCCACTGTTTAGCAAAGATGTTACATGTTAGTGGAACAGGTTGTGGAGCTTCTGTATATTTCCTCTGCCTGACAGAGAGCCATGCTCAGGATATGACAAGTAAAACCCTGCAGCTCCATTCCCTTACCTCTGGACTGCCTCTAATTAAATCGAGCTCTTTGCTTGTCAAAGTGGAATGGGAATTTAGCAGCTGATTGAGGAGAGAACTCGGGAAGGCGAGCGAGAAGCTAAGAGAAGGAGAAGGATTGCCAAGCCACACATATCTGTCTCTGGGGAGCCAAGTGGCACTTCTTCTGCACTTTGGAAGGCTCCTGTATCCTTCTGAAGCTCTTTTCTGATAGTCATGACACTATCTGAACTACACCGCTCCGGAATAAGCATTCAGCCATACCCTTAATGCAACTCCTGTTTCCTCTTGAGGATACTGCACGTTTACTGCTGACTCCATCACTACTGTACACGCCGAATGTCCAGAGGGACGTGAAAATCTTTAAATGCAGATGACCGAGTCAAGCTCACCAAAGCTGCACTAAATCAAGCTGTGGTAATAAATTACCTCATCACATAGAATGGCCATGTGTGTATAATGTGGCTCTAAATACCAAGCTAGACTAAATAAAAGCCAGCGACTCTGTATTCCTGAATGTAATTACTGCTATTGATTCCCAATTGACTGCAAATTCCAGTCATTCATTAAGCCAGGAGCCCAGTTACAGGTGAATATGGTTGAATAACCCTTCCCCAGAGGGAGAGAAGCAGAAAAAAAACATTCCCACAGCCACCGATTAAGCAAGAGTCAAGCAATGCACCTGTGGGTCTTTATACAGTTTAATTCATATAGTCTTTCTTGCTGAAAGACTTTTACTGTATAGTCGATGATTGAAGAAACACCCCCCAAAATAGTGGAACTTCTACATGTAAAGTAATTCAACGCAATTTTATTTAAGCAACACTTTTAGCAATAGAGACAACGACACAATTAGATGTAGTGAAATTCAGACAGTATGTAGATGGAGATACCGAACGAACGAGCCAGAGGGAAGGAAAACTTTCTTTAAATGACCTTGAGCAAAGTCAGACTCAAATGGAGACCAATCCTCTTTTAAGTGACATCAGATACGTCATTAGAACCCAAACAGCACTAATTGTGATAATGGGAAATTCGGGTCTTTATGATTGCAGCATCAGTTTTTAGGCACAATATCCGGATTATCTACTGAAACAAAAGTGAGTCTTGGGAATAAAATGCAAAACTTTATGAGAACCATGAAGAGCTATTCAAATAAGGAGTCACAAGTGATGAGATATCCAAGTAGATATTTCTCAGGCAAGTAAAAAAGGCTCCCTTTAGTGTTTGTGTTTAGTCTTAATTTACAGAACTTGTGCCACCTCCACATGAGAATCCACCTCAAATCTAACTCGTCTCTTCTGGTCCTGAACTTGACGCTTCTCTTCTGCTTATTTAAGTTTGCCCTGCATGTCTTGTATGCTTGATCGATTAATAGCCTGCCTACTGTTTGTGCTTGCAGCCTGCTGATATGGATTTGTTTAATAAAGGACTTGTGATTGCATCCCTTCTCTTGCTCTTCATGCAAAAGATCCTGGGTTGCCACAGACCCAAGAGATCTTCCTCTTGGCATAAAAAAAATAACACCAAATATTCACTGCTGAAGTGTACGTGCATTTTTACAGCACTATTAATGAAGTGCATCACAGTGTTCATGCATTTCAAGATGAGACTTGTGGTGAAGTGCTAATAGAATTCAACTGCGTTTTTTTAAGCGAATTGTTTTTATATCCTATTGTACTTAGAGACGACTGAAATACAAGCAGGTAAGAAAAAAAAAACAATCAAGCATTCAAAATACCAGGAGCAAAGCCTCATTTGAGCAATGAGAAGTCCAGCTGTGAGACATATGGGCTCTCCTCCACCGAGGTCCGAATTAAAGCTAAACCTATTGTCCGATGGCAGCTTGCAGCTGAAGAGACTACAGAGAAAAACACAATTAACACCCATCTTATTAGGTTCTCTCCAGCTAACTGGGACACAGCGGGGCACTATTTCAGCATCACAGAGAGACTTACGACGACTCGGGCAAGAGATCGAATTTCTCCAGCAGGACCGTGTCTCCTCCTCCGACAGCTCCGCTTTGATGTTGCAGAGGAAGGAAAGTAAAGAGATGATCCGTGGATTTTGTATTATATATCACGTGGGTGTTGCAAGATAAGCTGGAAGGGTAATTTCTGATGCCTTGTTCTTAAACATGTTCACAGCAAAGGGTTTTACACCAATTTCACACACACACACACGCACACGCACACGCACACGCACACGCACACGCACACGCACGCGCACACGCACACGCACACGCACACGCACACGCACACACACACACACACACACACACACACACACACACACACACACCTCAGATGTTTTTTTTTGATGGGATGGAGTGTTTAACAATATTTTAAGCAGAAGGTGTTTACCTATAAGAGGTTTACTAGCATTTTTAAGGGTCAATTGCTTGTGCAATACATTTCATTTGTTCCATCCATTACTCATATTACCAGGTTGAAGTGACACAAATCTGATTTTCTGCCTTAACATGACACCTCATTTTTCGACGAATGTGTGGACATAAAATTCTTTTTTTTCACTCTCGTTCTAAATAAAGAAGGGAAAACATGGCTTGTAAAAAAAATAAATAAAATAATGAGCATACAAAGTATTAGTATAATTAGAGATGATCAACTCTAAATCACCAGCTGCTTTTCAAAAATTAGCAACATAAAGCAAAATAAATAAAGCAAAATAATAACAACACACACACACACACACACACACACACACACACACACACACACACACACACACACACACACACACACACACACACACACACACACAAATAACATTAGCACTTATTTCTAACTGTTAAGCATTAAAATGTACCTGCTGTCACCATTCACCAGTCCTGTTAGTCGCTAACACGAACATTCTGTAAGCAGCTTGATACATATCTTATAGTCACTGGGGAGTGACAGGTTTGGTTATACTATTTGAAAAAGCTGAAACAAGAGGACATATATTTAACCAGATGAACTTCGTAGCAGTGTCCCACATCTAATGTCCCTCCGGCCCAACGGAGGAAACCTTCAATGGAGTACTGGGCCTCCCGGCTCACCTCCAGATTCACGGACATTTAAACCACAGACATGCCATTGCACGATGTCAAGTATTGTTAGTTCATGTGTAATTCTGAGCCTTTTTCTGCCTGTTTTGACCTGTTTCTGCTCATTCGATTCATTAGGTTTTGGATAGTTTTTTCGATTTGTTTGCCACACTGCTTGTACTTCCTGTTTATAAAACTCCCTCCCTGTTTGTTACTACTACAACTTTGCTCCCTGTTTTGGACTCTTTGTCTTATTCTCTGTTTAATAAACACGGCACACACGGATTCAGCCCCTGCCGTGTCTGGCGCTTCCTTACAAAAGGCCTGGTAGTGCCACCGTTTCACTGGAGGTCTATAATAACAGAATCAAATGTTAAGCAATGGTAACAGTATATGTAATGGAATGCACTGGGAGTCATGTTTTGGAACATTGTTCTGCTTTTTGTTCGACAGCAGCAGCTTGTCAACATATGGAACTGTCAGATATGTGTTCTATCATTTGGACAGTTAGAGTGGTCCCCCGGAGAGTATGTCTTAAGAGTCCCGAGCTTAAAAGAAGTGGCTGAGCCACAGAGTTTGCTAACAGAGAGAGAGAGAGAGAGAGAGAGAGAGAGAGAGAGAGAGAGAGAGAGAGAGAGAGAGAGAGAGAGAGAGAGAGAGAGAGAGAGAGAGAGAAGCTGCTAACAGTGTGACCTTGTCCTTTCAGAGGAGTGCTGCTGGGGCGGGAATCATTCAGCCTTCCATTTACGCATACTGAACCCAAACCTCAATCGATTACGATCGAAGTAGGTCATGTTCCAGTACCCATCTCTCTACACCCTCTCTCTTGCTTTTATGCTTCTCTATCATGCCCCCTCTGTTCTCTCTCTCTCTCTCTCTCTCTCTCTCTCTCTCTCTCTCTCTCTCTCTCTCTCTCCTCCAACATTTCTTGCTGCAGCATTAAGCACATGTATCCTGACTAGTACTGTACAACCGAACACTGATGGATCATACCTCTGATCTACAGCCAACTACAACAGAAAGGACAATGAGAAACCCAATTTGAAGCCTGAACAAATTGCATTGTACAATGTTTACAGATGATCTCCCTTTACATTTGCCTCCAGCACTCATTTCCCCCATGAATTAATAAACACTGCATCCAACAATAAAAGCCTTACCTAAACACCCTGAGCATTAGAAACTAAAGTGCAGCCACCACCACTTGGGAATTGTAATTCTGTGATTGGGCCACGCAGCCACTACAATGCTACATGCTCAATTCTGACAGACTGTAATTCAGCCCTGGAGTGGTTTAAGTGGGAAAACAGAAAATGAATTGCTGTGTACTTCAAACCAATTGGTTGCAATTCTGTTATTGCAAATGCCAGCAATAAATAGAACTGTGCAGTTTAATATTTTCTTTTCTCACTGACATATCAGTATATCCTGTTTCAGTAGTATGACAAACCATGATCAATTTTAAGACAATTTCTCAAGATCCTTTATGTACTGTTAACACAACTGGGGTTATTACAATATATTATTTCTCATAAATGTCATTGTGAGATAAGATCAGTAAAATTTATCACTGGAAAGCGGAGAGAATGAATGGTAATTTACTTCATACAGACATATCCTGTGGCTTCTGGTCAATAATCAAGCAAACAAACTTGGCATTAAAAAAAAATAAAAGTAATAAATATATGTGCCTGCATTGTGCCTTTATAACATTTATTATAAATGCAATCATCTCTTGTACAGCAATGCTGGAAAATGTAGGAAATTATATCTAATGAGGTGACATTAGATGTTTAATTTCACAAGAGAGAAAAATGAGAACATTATCTTTATAGACAAGATTTTTACTTTCAAAATGAATGTCCTATTCTAAGTGTTTTTTGCCTTCCTGTATAATGCAAATTCAGCATATAACATGTCATTTTTTTAATTTAAATGTAACAGAACCAAGATTAAATGAAATATCAAAAATGAAATAATTACATATGATCAAGGGAATTGCAGGCTTTCAGTTCTGTCGTTTTTGCATTTTTATAGTTGCACTATTATTGTTTCGTACGTTAGCCTCTATGTGGTAGTGCTGTGCTTTCTAATAATACAGTATTCATGATAATTGTAGACGTCCCTACTGTATCTTCATTAGGAACACCTGTACACCTGCTCATTCATGCAATTATCCTATCAGCCAAACATACTGTATATAAGCAGAACAATGCATGCAATCCTGAAGATACAGATCAAGAGCTTCATTTACTGTTCACATCAAACATCAAAATGGGAAAAATTGTGATCTTTGTGACTTCTGCATGCTTGCATGGTTGGCGGTGCCAGACGAGCCGGTCTGAGTATTTTAGAAACTGCTGATCTCCTGTAATCTTCTGTGTAAGAGCTTACACAGAATTAATACATTATAGTGTAATGCATTTCATAACACATGATTAACACACACACACACACACACACACACACACACACACACACACACACACACACACACATATATATATATATATATATATATATATATATATATATATATATATATATATATATATATATATACTTTTAAAAATGTAACAAACCTTGTCTGACTCAAACTAATCAAGAAAACCGTAAATATTCATAAAAACTCATTCTGTTCAGGTCAGGATTTGAAACAGTGATACTAATTTTGTGAGTGGAGTTCCATGTGGGATTAAGCTTTTTAAATTAGTAAATTTATTTTGCCATACCGACTGGCAAACTGTATCGGTAAGCAGTTTAGCAAGATCTCCAGAGGACATGGAGTAAATTATAGAGCTGAGGTGCATGTTCCATTGAAAATCTATTTCAGTCTGTTCAGTCTGGAGAACCAAACACAGAGGTTCGGCTAGGATCAATCCCATTAATGCCCATTATTCACAGACACTAAAACTGGACCCTGAGATACTATAAGATGTTTTCAGGGTTATTTCCTTATCAAAAAGAATCTGAGAAGATCCCAGTGAGTAACAGGAAAAGACATGTAAAGTCTTTGCAAACAGCCGTTAATGCTGTAGTTCCTGAGGCATAGAGCAGGGGAATGCTGTAAGGATGCTAGCCACAGGCTTTAGATTCGGAATAGCTTAGGAAGGTTGGTCTGTGTGCTCAAGCATTGGTATTCTGCTCCCAGTTCCCTTCAATTGAAGCGGAATCAATTGACGAGATCTCTCCTGATTCTCACCACTGATCACAGTTAGGTAAGAACCAGTCATCCAGCTACGCCAATGGCAATAACACAATTCAAGTATAGTTTTTGGTATTTCAAGTATGGTTTTATCTGCAGATATAAAGCACTGATTCAGTATTTTACCCCCAATGCTCCCTATTTTGCTCTGAAAACTGCTGTTCTCCTACAAATGCTAAAATATGACCTAGTAAGTGTCACAATACTGTGCCGATATTGTGTTGAAACTCAGGATGTTATTAATTATACACTTTAATAAGGTTATTTTAATGAACTCTTTTAGCACGTTAATTAATCATGAGACTTGCATGCTTAGAGGCACAGGAGTTCAAACAGGTTCCACCTGACTTCTCAATGCAAGCACCGACTACATGCAATATAAATGTTTAATTTTACTGTCCACCGCAACGAGAAATGTTGTTAAAATGATGGGATTTTCAAGCATTTTAATGGCTACTACAAGTTTCCTTCGTTGATGAAAGCCTTTTCTTCTCTTTAAAACACAAACTATATCTTAGATGCCTATTAGTTCTATGCACTGTGGTCTAGTGTGCTTGGCCGAATTCGCTTGATTATTAGAAACTAGAGAGCAACAATGAACCCAATGACAGTTATTGTACAATGTCCGAAAGCAGTATGGACGTGTGAGAACCCAGTGTGTTACTTCCAATAATCCTTAAAACTATCCAAAGTGTACAACATGGAAGAGGAAAACAAAATGATACTGAGATAATCCACATTAAGATTATAAGAACAAAAAATATGTAAAAAAGAAACAAGTCACTTAACCAGAAGTACTGTATAATATTGCAAGACTTCATGAAAAGATGAAGAAACACGAGGGTTTAAAGAGACTACGAACTAATTACTTAAGAGGGAACATTTGGATAAAATCGGGTAACACACCAAAGACGGGCCAAGGTCGGAGACAGAACAGAAGCCAAAACAAATGCACATAGACATAACAAACAAATGCACATGCCATGAGCTGAAAACTAAACAAACAAGAACTTGTTGTGCTGGGAAACTGGCCAAGCTCTTGCGTGGGGGAATTTCAGATCAATAGGTAGCAGGTCACTTTGTATTTTTCCAGGAACAAGTCAGATATTCTGCAAAGGCCTATGGTGGTGATACCCTTTAGTGTGCTCCTGATCTCTCTATACAAGCCATGTCTGAAATCCTGGACAAATACCAGCTTCCTTTCACACTTTCCCTGCTGACTGAGGCTTCCTTTCTGCAGCTGTTAGGTCATGCTGCAATGCCCCATTAACATTTAATAATGTGATATAAAATATTACATATGCTAATAAAAGATGTATGGCATTTTTGTAAGTCCTGTGCAGTGCTATGTGATGTTTTAAGCACATGAAAACACTGAGTCTAGTAAAAATAGCCTCTCTGTCAGGCAGGCAGCTGGGACGCACCATACCTACGGGCTCCATGGTTCCTTTGCTGCCTTTCTGCAGTCTCTTGGGCTTTTCTTCTATGTCTGATGTCTCTACACATACAATCAGTGACGATTAGTGTAAGCATCCAGCTGTTAGAAGAATGCAAGGTGAGGGAGACTACAATTACACTCTGCTCACTTCTAGTCTGGCTATAAGATTAGCAAGTCTTCACAAAGAAGTGCAAGACATTAAAGCTCTGATTGACAGCCAAGGGCAACACATTGTGTCTGCTATGTTATCTGGGTTATATAACCAAAAGAAAAGTTCTCAGACACTGACAGTGTGTCTGCACTGGTCTTAATGGTGCTAGCTGGGAAGATGAGAGGATAACAATGCCTAGATCGTTGCTTCCTCTTCACTACACTGCTTTCACCGCTGTTAAGATGATGGTTTGTTGCTTCACATGTCAAACCTATGTCGCCAAAATACATATTTCTTCCCTGACCCTGCAACCCCATCTTTCCATTTCTTGTGGTCTTTCCTCCATTTTTCAACTTGAGAATAGCAACCAAGAAAGTGTTACCACTCGATTTCTCTTTGTATAATTTGTGACTGTTGGCTTATCTCTTTTCTGCTATCAGTCCAGCACAATCTCCGGGAATTATCTTCGACAAGCTATGCTAAGATAAGCAAGTGGAGCTTGAAGGATCACCCACTTTAGTGCAGAGGGAATTTGATCTAGAGATACAGATCTAAATACAGTAAATCACTGCAGAAATGCAATGAAGCTTGTTTTTTTGTTTGTTTTTTCTTTCTGGAAACAGCCCTGAGGTGACGGGTAAGAATTGGAGATGCTATCGCGTGGAATAGAGTGGGAAGGTGCTGAGATGAAGCCTCCCAGGTCTCTACTACACCATATCTCTTTGCCTTCATCTCTTTTCCTAGCAGACCTCATTCACTCTTTTCACAACCTTCATTCTTGGATCTCTCTCTCTCAATCCATTTGGCTGATTGGTATCTTCTTATCTTCAATCTCCATTTTCCTCTCTGTTGTGCTCCCTAGAGTAGAAAGCAGCTGCATGTGTTTGGTTCCCTGATCTTATTTCTAACTGCAAAAAAATCAACAAATAAAAAAAAACCCTCATTATTCTGCTTAGCTTACAGTCTTCATTTTTTCTTCTACTACCGTTCCTCTAGCCATGATGATTGGGTGACTGGCATTAAGAGGACAAACCGGATTGTGGTACACAGACTGGCCTTGCAGCTTCACTACCCTATTTGTGGTGGGAGAATTAGGTAGTTGGTAGTTGTTCTTAATTAATATTTCATGTCTGGGACATGTTTCACATCTCTACATTTCCAGCACAGAGAAAAGATTTTCAATAATGCCTTCTCTCAGTCACTATTTCCATAATGCATAGTGTTCAGCACACTGGAGGTGGAGTGTACTGAAGTGCTGAGCCTGCCACTGGTAATCGCACAAGTGAGTGAATTAGATGTGACAGACCAAGCCAGGGTTAGGCCCAGCAAGGTGCATTCTGAACTATTGGGAACACTGCTGAGGATTGAAAATAGCTCTCATGGGAGACAAGAAAAGGAGAGTGAGCAGGGAAAGGGAGGAGGTAAAGGAAGAGTAGTAGGAAAAAGAGGACACATCCAGAAAGAGAGGAAAGCGTAGGAGCGGAGAAGAAGGACAGTCAGATAGTGTTTTGAGCTAACAAAGCCAAATCTTGACAGGAGCTGTCCACCAGCGCGCTGTTGAAACATGGCATATGGTCACCGGGGCTGTTTAAAATCACTTCTGCAAAACTGATGGAGGGGACACGGTAGAGCGGTGGAATATCTACACAGGAATGGGATTTAATTTTATGTCCTTTTGCCTCAGGTTGTAATTTCAATTGAACCCCGCCCCATTCTATCACAATAACTACTGACATTTACAATTTCTAAATGTACTCAGGTTACCTTTCTTCTCCATCTTCAGGCTTGTGATCTCAAATCATGTTTGAACTTTGACTACATATTGAATTATACGTGTGCCTTTGAGCAGATAAGTGAATTTATGCTGGAAGGTGGTCATTTTATTTACTGGAAAGGGGCAAAAATTTGATTATAGGCAAAACTGCAGGGGTGGAATTCTGAGGGGTTGTTATATGTAAGTGAACAGTTAACATATGTGTTTTTTCTATAACAGAAAGTAGAGAGAGATTTTCTTTTCCAACAACAGAAGACCACACTGGGATCCACCGCTTTCAGCTAAGAACAGGAATATGTGGCTGCACGAGGCACATGGCACTTGCTGTTTTTCTAATCTTCAACAGTCCTGTTATTAACGGCTTTATACTTTCAAGCCAAAGAGTAGCTCATAAACATGAGAAACTAACAGAAAATGCTCCACAGCTGTACTGTATAAGTATCCAAGAAGAAGATCCATAAAAAGGTTTCTTCCCCATTAGAAAGTAATAATGCCAACTGTTCAGGCCTCTGTCTCTCAGACCTTAGCGCTAGGTTAAAGGTGAGCATGCAAAACTTATCATACATCTTTATGCTGAGCAACAAATAGAAGAACTTACTCAGAACAACCACACGTTTTCTGAGTGCAAGCATCACCATTGCATAAAGTGTGAGCACATTAAATAATAATGGCATAGCCATAAATTATGCAGCACTAATGCTCGAGATCCACGAGGGAGTACGCTTTTTAGTGGATGTGTAACATGCTTCCAGTTCCCTACAGAGATTGCGTAAGAGACGGGTCGGAAATAGACCCTCACCCTGGACCAAGTGGCAGCGGTGATTGAATCCATGAATGAATCCTGTTTTGATTAAATTTTAATATAATACTATATACAACACATCATCAGTCATTAATTATGTATTACCTATAAATAATTAATGACCGAAGAAGAGTTATTGTACAGAGTTAAAATAAAACTAATATAATTAGTTTTTAATTTTATTAATAAATCACTTTTTTCTCAACTCCAGTCACAGACTTTAATGGCACCTCAACACCTCAACATGAGCAGTGAGGATGTAATGTCAAAATTAAACAAATTGCTGTTCAGACCTCAGCTTTGACTAGAGACTTAATTGTTATTCAGCAGGTATTTCAGAATGACACACATGTGACCTCAGTTATGCATGATTCTGACCTTGGACCAGTTTTAAATCCAGCATTGGCTTGATGCTGACATCTTGATGTAAGCAACACACAATATATCAAACTGAGTTTTGGGCTTTAAATGTTATTATTAATATCATGGGGATAGGAGGCAAATGTGACACAGAAGCCGCTTGGAGTCAGGTGAAGGGTGATTTTTTTAGTGCCCACACTGTGTAAGAAATAAAATAATCCACAAAGAAAAATAAAACTGTACAAATTTTAGCCTATACTCAAAATATTGAATCTAGTTCAGCTAAATCAATTGACCTGAACCACCTCAGTAAGACCATAGCATTTACTTGGTACACCGCCTACAAACACCAAATCCTACAATAACCCACACAGACTGACTGTGTGGGAGCCATTTTATTCTCTTAGTCCCACCCCTGGATCTAACCATTCTAAAATTGGTAGGGGTTCTCTCCTCTAACTATAGGAACATGGGCAACAATCATTGGCAACAACATATACATTAATGAAAATAAATAAACACAACCATACAATTCAACACAAGTCCAACAACCATTAAGACTTTCAACACCAAAACAATACATTTTTTATACAGGCATGTCACATTTGCCTCCTATCCCCCGGTCAAATCCTAACACTGATAATATATTTTTTATATATAACAAACTTCCAAAGGATATAGCACTTTATCCGAAGACACTGCTTATCTCGAGAACCAAATTATTTATAAATAAAAACAATTGACTGTTATTATACAGTATATTTATTTCACGACTTGCTGTATTCTCATTCACATATCATTGTGTGTATTCTTTTCTTTTTTCTTTTTAAACTGTCTCTAGATTTCACACGACATACAACACGGTCGTGTGTAAAGGCGATAGTCTTGACACTGTTGAAAACTCTGTCTTGGATGCTTCAAGAAAAATCTGCCAGCTTCACAGGGGTGAACTGCATGCGGCTGATTTGCATAATCTGAACGGCGCACCCAGAAAATTGTGCTTAACCCATCTCTGAATACACTTAACCCCATAACTGTTGGACTTACGTCGCTGATTCTGAATACAGCTCATGGATATGAAGCCCAAGTTTCGATACTAGCAATCTGAATTTTCTGTATTCATTGTTCTAAATCACTCTTACTGATTCTATGACAGTTTAATTTCTCAACTCAATCCTAGGCTCAATTAATTATATGACTTCCAGGTGTTGTGAAGGCAATTAACAATCTTGTATATAACATAATGTAGAATCATGTAATGTAGATTGTCATTACATATGCATTACTATGGGTGCACGCTGACTTAGTGGTTAGTAGGTTTGCCTCGTGCCTCTGGGGTTGGGGGTCCGATTCCTGCCTCCGCCCTGTGTGGGTTTCTCCCCCAGTCCAAAGACATGTGTTATAGACTGACTGGCCTCACTAAACAGTCTGTAGAGTGTGATTGCGCCCTGTGATAGTTTGGCACCCTGTCCATGGTGTTAATCCACACTGAGTGCTGTAAATGTACACGTTCCCAGACTATCATTATTATTGTACTGTAACGGGTCATAAAGTGAGGTTGTTATAAATAAAAAGTTTCTAGTCAGAAAGTTCATTTTCTTCACAATTGTCTGTTTGTGGTATGAAAGGATTCAGTGACAGGACTCACTCATCACATACTCATCAGGAACCGCAATGAACACCACAAAATGGAGTGAACACACATAATAAAACTGAGACTAGTCATCAGTGATGCCGAATCTCCGTCTCAGAATCGCTAAAAAAAACCACTTATGTACCTGCTGGTGTCATGTTTATTTTCCCATCTCACTCCATTTCAGGAGACGTTTCTCTTAATGTTGCTGCTAGTACACTCACTCTTAGAACAGACATTTTCATCATCAACACCAGGGAGGATGAGTTGAGGGCTTCTCTTTTTCCTCCACTACCAAATGATATTCTTTCTACACTAAAAGCAACACTTTCAGATGAATTATATGCTGCAACAGAAAAGGGGAGGTATGATCATTGAAAGGAAGTATTTATTCATGTATTATTCATTACAATTTTGGTCTGGAAAAATGGCTTGTAATTTGTATTAGAAGCCTTTGCTCTGTGTTTATTTGCACTTTCAAAGTGGTGACATCATTTTAATTGACGATCTGGCACACGGTTAAAAAGCAGCGAAATTCACTGACAAGGAAACAGCTTTCAAACGCCTGGACACATCAGCGTGAAAGAGGTTCTACGTTCTGTCCTATGTTACAAAAACCATGGCTGATATTATTTGGTGCTTTCTAAGTAGTTCTTAAGTTTCATGTCATCCATAATGTAGGAATTACACACATTCGGGTGTAGTCATGAAAGACAATAACAACAAAAAAAAAACATCAAAAAACATCAACACCGGAGTGATGTGATGTAGAGGTCTTCACGGGTCCACTTAGATCCGAAAACCCGAGGTCCGACCCGAGACCCGAGCGGGTTCGGGTCTAAAGGTTTCACGTGTGCCTCGGACACGGGTCGGGTATAATAATAGCGCCATCGGGTCTCGGGTAATTTAAAATGAATGTGTTTTTACCGAACGGACCCGAGAAGACCCGAACTACTGTTTCTCATGTGTGTGCATCGACTCGAGTCCTTTTCCAACCTGTCCTCTGTTTGCCAAGACCGCTTGCGACATGTGGCTGGTGACGTGTGGCTGGTGCTAAGCTAATTTTCGTTGAAACAGACCTGTCAATCAATTTTGAATCCACGCTGTAGCGGTTACTTTAGTGTAGAGTTACGCAACATTCGGGTCCAGTCGAGTTAAAAAAAATTGCCAACGGGTCGGGTCGGACTCGGGTCTAATTGTTTCGGGTTTGTCTCGGGTCGGGTCTTTCTTTAAAAAAAAATTATGCACATCGGGTTCGGGTAAAAAGTGATTCGGGTCACTTCTGGTCGGGTCCATTTCTTTAGACCCGAGAAGACCTCTAATGTGATGCCTTTCCCACCTTTATGTATTCCCAAAACAAAAAAACCTAAATAATTTTATTCCTTTTATACCACAGCAATTTTCTCCCATTCACAACATTTTCTTCCATTCACAATAACAGTTACTACTGCAGAACATCCATGAAATGAGTTCCGGTTATCTCTTCCATTATAACAGCTATTCTCTCACTAGACTTTCTTTATACTCTGGTGAACAAAAAAATGCCTCCTTTATGTTAATGAGAAACTGTAAAACAGAAACCTGACAGAAATCATAAATAATAGCACTGACACTAGAGACTCAAATCCAATATTACTAAATAAAAGTCTCCTCACAGAAAACTTCACCTCATCAGCAATTATATGTTTTTATTTTCATTCACGGTGAACATCTGCCAAACAAGTCGCTGTAGACGTTGTTACTACAGACAGGATTATATTGTTTTGCCAGTGCAGTTCAGTAGGTTATTTATTTTTGTAGATTTATTGACATCTAATCTTTATTAGGTCCATTTCTAATTCTGTGCTGTAACACTAAATGAACTTGGAAAGGTTAACAAGGATGAATACTTGTGCAAGATGCTTTATTTGATTTATTTTTAATGTTTTATTATTGGGAAAATCTGAATGATATGGTAATAGTTTACCTTTCTTTTTTGGTGAAGGTTGACATTTCTGTATGAAAAATGTCTATTGCTTTTTTTTTTTCTCAAAAGAAAAAAGCCCCCTAGTCTTAACCTCACCTTTAATGCAGTGGCTTATTGTATTCCTGTTTTTATTGCCTTCCTTTTTGTCTGGTTCTTGTACTTAGTTTATGCCAAATAACCCACCACCCACACACCCCCCCCTCTCCTTTTATCCCTCCTTCCTCCTGCTCTCTCTCTCTCTCTCTCCTTTTATCCCTCCTTCCTCCTGCTCTCTCTCTCTCTCTCTCTCTCTCTCTCTCTCTCTCTCTCCCCCTCTCTCTCTCTGTCGCTCCCTTTCTCTCCCTGTCATCAGTCCGGCATAGCACTCTCTCCTAGCTAGTCTTTTCCCCATACAACCATGCACACACACTTTCATCCTCAAGGCTATTTACCTGCTTCTGCAATGCTGCATAGAGATAAATTAGGTGTCTGTATGTGTGAGGGAAAGATAGGGTAAGATAGACAGGACTAGAAGAACTTCAGAAGAAAGTAGGTTGTGCTCTCAGAACAACGCAGCAACATAAACCTACTGTTGTGTCAACCTTCAGATCCCTCATGAGAGAATGGAGGCAGGTAAGGAGGAGGCACATGTCCTTATGTGAAAGAGTAGCATGGATGTAGGGACAGTTGGATGAAATGGCACCGCTTTAACGATTCTGTCGCTGAGGAAACAACAGTTCACACAGCACTCTGTCGTGTGTCTTGCTGTAAAAGAAGACAGAACAGGAGGAAAACTACCTAAACATCTTCTCAGACAAAGGAACAATGCTGCTTCTCAGATACCTGGTGATTTGATATGTCGGAACACCGCTTTCTAGATGATATAGATATATGGAAACATGGTTCAAATGGAAAAAAAAAATATGCTGTTGCTTTCCTGTATGCAATCCAAGAGATAATGGGCTGGTGTCTGACAACAGAACGGCTGAAAGCCTCTGACATTGTGAACTGCTGGGTCTGTCAAGCTGAAATCTGAAAAAGCAGCTACAAGAGCATTAGCTGCAGTTTCTTGTGCAGTACAAAAGGGTCAATGTGAGAGATGACGGCGAGGCTTGAACCTGTCTAATAATCTCTGAAAGTATTTATAATTATCCTAATGATCTAGTGTAATGTTAGAATATTAACTAGGATGAGATCCTCCACAGATTCTTATTTCACCTTTATGGGAACATCTGCAAACTCCAACCAACACCTGTTGATATAAACCAATGACAACAGCTCAGAGGGTCAACTGAATTTATATTGACTCAATGACATAAACGTCCTAACTTACAAAAACCCTGTTATACAAACATATGTAAGTAGTGACAGTTACTGTACACTCACCATTCCTGATTAGTTCCTAGCTATAATAAGACAGTTAGTAGTCATTATGATTTTTTTTCATAGCGCCTCTTCCTGTTAGCTCTTTTAACAGCCACAGCCATGATCTCAACATGTGACTATCCACTTCCACAACAGACTACAAATTTGGGATCAGTCACATGACTAATCTCCACAATCACTGTCTCTGGAATATTAACTACACACACATGTGTTTACAATCAGAGCTTCCTATTGATTCCAAGCCTGCTGTGAGACACACACGGAGACACACACAGACACAAACACACATAGACAAACACAGACACACACACAGAGACACAAACACAAACCTAGACACATACACAGAAACACACATAGGCACATACAAACACACACAGACACAAACACACATAGACAAACACAGACACACACACACAGACACAAACACAAACCTAGACACATACACAGAAACACACATAGGCACATACAAACACACACAGACACAAACACACATAGACAAACACAGACACACACACACAGACACAAACACAAACCTAGACACATACACAGAAACACACATAGGCACATACAAACACACACAGACACAAACACACATAGACAAACACAGACACACACACAGAGACACAAACACAAACCTAGATACATACACAGAAACACACATAGGCACATACAAACACACACAGACACAAACAGACATAGACAAACACAGAGAAACACAAACACACATAGACACACAGACACACACAGACACAACCACAAACCTAGACACATACACAGAAACACACATAGACACACACAGAGACACACACAGAGACACAAACACAAACCAAGACACATACACAGAAACACATATAGGCACATACAAACACACACAGACACAAACAGACATAGACAAACACAGACACACACACACAGAGACACAAACACAAACCGAGACACATACACAGAAACACACATAGGCACATACAAACACACACAGACACAAACAGACATAGACAAACACAGACACACACACACAGAGACACAAACACAAACCGAGACACATACACAGAAACACACATAGGCACATATAAACACACACAGACACAAACAGACATAGACAAACACAGAGAAACACAAACACACATAGACACACAGACACACACAGACACAAACACAAACCAAAACACACACACAAACACACTCACAAAGACACACACACACACACACCCACAGGGGCAATTAAGTGTAGACAATCCATCTTAAAGCTTGTTTTGTGGCAGGTGATAGGAAACTGTAGAGCCCAGAGGAAACCCATGAACCAGTGAGAACATGTTAAACTCCACCCAGACTGCAATACACACAATTCAGTTATCTGCTTATACTGTATGTTCACAATGATTCATTTTGTAAATCCTTTCATTAAAAAACAAAATACACAAGAGATAGGAGTCTTACTTAATGAAACTACATTGGTTTTCTTGCATTCCTAGGCTCAGCCCTCAGATCCATCTTCACAGCCTTGACTACTGAGTCACAGAAGGTCTCGGCTCCTGGATGTGTCAGCGAAAGGCTGGTGATATGGGTTTTATGTGGACACAAAGTCAAACACCGCCGCAGCTATACACCGAAGTAAGTGCAGTGAAAAGAATGCACACGCCGATATAAATCTTTACTGCTCACTGAGTTTGTTTACACCAATTTCCTATCTGCTGTTCAGAGCCTAAATTGAATTGGACATAAATAAATTGACCCTGCAGCATTGCAAAATAAAGTTTCTAGCTATAGTTAGATATCATAAACGGGTAGTTCGGTCAATTTAAAGATCTTAACATTGGGTGTGTGGTTAATAATAATAACTTGTTGAAGCAAAAAATAAATATTTAGCAAATCTGGTATGCAAATCTTAATTAAAAAGTCACAACAAGAACAATGAAACTTTGTGGAACTTGATTTGGCCTGATTTTGCTTTGGTCCACGTCAATGTGCTGTTCGTTCTGAGATGCTTTTCTGCACACCGTATTTGTAAAGAGTGGTTATTCGAGTTATTTCATCCTTCCTGTCAGCTGAAACCAGTCTGGGAATTGTTCTCTGACCTTTCTCATCAACAATGCGTTTCTACCCGCAGAACCTCTGCTCACTTGGTGTTGTTTTTGTACATCTCTCTGTGTAAGCTCAACACACTGCTGTGCACGAAAACCTCAGGAGATCCACAGTTTCTGAAATACCCAGAACAGCCCATCTGGCACCGACAACCACGACACGCTCAAAGACACTGATGGTCTGATGTTTCTATAGTGAGTTCATTTAAATTCCATGCATTTTTTACACTTTCCAGATCTGTTTATGAGTGCTGAAGACAACTCGGTGAGCAAATTAACATCATTAACATATCAATAACAGTGTTAGCTCATAATCCAAAAGGGATGGAAATGGCCTGGTTTTACAACACTGGATCGTTTTGTAGTCATGTGTTGAGACTGGTATAAGGTTTTTATATCATATCTCCTGTCAAATTGAGTCCTGAGTAGGATACCATCTCGTATTTTAACGGTCAGAGCAGCAATGCAGGCTCATGATTCACCAGTCCATAGGAGGTAATGACATTCCTAATAAAAATTTGTCATATAGCACTCACTTAAAGGTCTTCACTTTGAATAAATGATTCAAATAGGCAGACAGCAAGAATGCATCAGCAATGAACGATTGCTAATAATACCACACAGACATGGAAAAACTCATCTTATCTCTTGGCAACTAAATCTACACTCGGCATGAAGGTTTTGACTGAAGCTGCCATTTACACGACTAAAATTAGCAGAAAAGATGTTGCACTGAACAACTTAAAACAGAGATCTGCCGTATAATGCTGTTGTAATACCTGACAGTGTTGAGTGATTAATTTAAGGTGGGAGCAGTGGGGTACCTGACAGTTCAATCTCACGCCTGTGGCGAGAAATATACAGAGAGAAAAAAAAATGCAATTCTGATTCTTTAGCCTGTTTGACAGATCAGCGTTAGGGCTAAAAGCCTCAGCGGTTTGAGCTCCACACTGGATTAATTTGGTACAAATGGCATTAAATGTGTGCTTTTCAGGACAGATAAAAGGGTAGAAGTCAGTTTCTAATTAAGAGTGAACACATAAGTCTGGGGAAATCCAAACAGACAGAAATATCTGCTTTTATCAAAAAATAAATTATATATATATATATATATATATATATATATATATATATATATATATATATATATATATATATATATATATATATACACACACACACACACACACACACACACACACACACACACACACACATTTATTTATTTATTTATTTATTTTTTGATAAAAGCAGATATTTCTGTCTGTTTGTATCTGTGTATCTATCTCTCTATCTGTCTGTCTTTCTGTGTCTATCTATCTATCTATCTATCTATCTATCTATCTATCTATCTATCTATCTATCTATCTATCTATCTATCTATCTATCTATCTATCTATCTATCTATCTATCTATCTATCTATGCATATAAACTGAAAATACCCATAGTACTTTGGTGTTAATATTAAACGTCATACACATAATTTAAAACAAGTGGCCATATTTTTTTCACAGCTTGAACTGTTTCTATAAAGGGATATAAAATTTAATTCCATTCTATTCCAAAAAAATAAAATAAAACTATAAAATAAAGTAAAAGAGTGAAACAAAATATTATAGTGTTCAAGGTACCGTAGTCAACATCCACACAGTGGGGACTAATCAACTAATTTATTCAACTCCTACTAGATATTTAGAAATCTGTTCATTTGTATAATAAATGTTAAAAATATGCTGAATTTTTATTTTTTTTTACGTTTGGAGGAAATGTGCTAAAACTTTCTACTGGTTAAAAAAAAAGCAAAAAAAAAAAAAAAAAAAAAAAAAAAAAAAAGAATTGTGTCAGCTCATAAAATCTATATATCGTTAAAACATAATCATCTTTTGAATTTTTCCCCCAAAACCCCAACGGATATGTTACAAACTTAACCAGAAATACTTTCAAATTACAGGTGAACATCATTAGCAGAGTGAGAACCTTGGCCTGATTGGAGCTGGAGAGGTTTGTGATGATGTTGTTTTCAGAGACAGAGAGCATCAGTCTCTTCTTCTGCTTTACAGATAAACATGCCATCAACCTGGTTATTGAGTAAGAAATGTCTTAAAACTATATGGAGTAAAAAAAAAAAACTTCTGGTCTGAAATCATTAAAGAGCCATTTTTAATGGATGAGTTTGTGGAATCTAGGAACTGACTTCAGGGTGATGTAGAGTCTCCCTAAATAAGAAAGCATAACATAAATATTTCACTCCATCTTCTCATAAACAATGGAAGCATCTCCTCTGCAGTGTGGTCTTACTACCAGGCTCACGGAGTCATAGAGAGGAACAACAACACAACACATTACCCCAGGGTGTTTCGGGAGGGCTGGGGGCACATGGACAAACAACCCAGCTTCCCACTGTACAGTATGATGCATATTCCACCCATGGGTGAGAGAACTGGAAAAAAAAAAGGCCGTGCAGTTCAGGTGGGAACTGTTACTGCAGCAACGTGCCAATCCAAAGCACACAGAGCAGCCTTGTTTGGAAGTGCTCTTCAAACCTCTCGGAAAACAGCTGCGCCTTCCAAAACGCGACGCACGATGCAAATTAGCATCAATTTAGTCAAAGTCTAAGCTTTACATGAAAGAATTAGGACAGGAGCGAACTGATGCTTCCAGATTATTCTGTGTATTAACACACTGTACAGTAAGCTATAGGAGACTCGGTCTCGTCTCACTCTCTAATGGTTGCTAGGTTACAAACTGGGACGTGGCTTGACACATACTAGGGGGCTGCTGCTGATTTCATCAGTCTCCCATCTGCACGATATGAGATGCATTTTTTTCCCCTCTTTTTTCTACTTGTTCCTGTTTCATACACAAGAAGAACTAAATTACTTGCATGCAAATTCACAAAGTTTTGGATTTGTGATTCATGGCATTTTAAGAGATACGTTATATTTCAGACATAAAATAAAATAAAATAAAATAAAATAAAATAACAAAAAGAATGACTCTTCTATCTGAGCCATATTTGTCTTTCTCTCAATTCAAAAATCTGCCCAGAACATTAGCCTGCTTTTCTAATACTCTCTCTCTCTCTCTCTCTCTCTCTCTCTCTCTCTCTCTCTCTCTCTCTCTCTCTCTCTCGCTGTACTATCATATGTAAATATCTTTATACTGAAATAATGGTAATGTTTTTAGTGGTTCTGTTGATATTTTTTTACCTGGTGTTGTATTTTCATTATTCCTGTGAGAAGGTAACGGTTTGTTCGCACCGACTTCACAGTGGGCATTCAATAAAAGTAAAACAAAAAACAAAAAAACTCTATTTCAAACATTTCAAGGCATAACAGTCAGGTTGGTCTTTAAAAAAAAAGAGCTCCATTTCTCCCCCAGCGTTTTGTAGTGGTGTTCAATGTTATATTAGCGAGAAAGCCACAGAGATGAATGGAGATGCTGGTGCAAGTGTTGGACTCGAAGTTGCAGAATACAGCGCGTGTGACACAGATGCATTTGGCTCGGCTCATTTATGGTTAGTAATCTAAGAGAAAATCGCGGTGGCATTAACGAGGGTATCAGCATGAAAGTTGGAGCTGATCAGTTGGAGCAGTCGAGAAGGACAGAATGCTGGACAGACCGAAAGACTAAAATGCTGCCGCAGAACAATCGTTAAGTAGAGACGAAACTCAGGTCGAATCCCACTGCACTGATACCATTTTAGCATACTGAATAAAGTAGGATACCATTAACCAAAGTGAAAACAGACCAACATTGGAAAGAAAGGACTCAGGGTTAATTAAAGATTCATATTTCTAAGAAATATTGATATGCGATATGCCATTCAGGGTGGATTAATTTCTAGTGGAACACAGTGACGTAAAGCAACAATAAGCCATAGCTGTTTTCTTTATAAACCCTTCCGAAAAATATACGATCTTAAAGCTAGCATCAATAAACCATACCTGGGCTGACAGTGTCTAAGTAAGCTATTGTTCTTCCACAATGCTACTGTTGTAATTGCTCTTGAGCACTGACAGTATTGCTGTTTGTCCACCAGTCAAATTATAGCATGTAATTAATCTAACCAACACAAAGTGGCCTTTTTATGCTAGAATGTTAATGGAGCTGAACGGTGACTGCCCACTTTTTCAACACCACGGGTTCATTAACTGCAGAGACATTTGAGAGAATTCTTAAATAAAGAGTTTAAAGTGCTGAAGCAAAGCAGCCTGCCAAAGATGAATTATAGCCTAATAGCAGTTTCTAGAAGAACATATTTAATGGTATCCAACAGTAGGCTTTAGGCTTTATACTGTAAGTACATCTTAAATTCTGTAAACAAATCAAATATTAGCCTTTGCAACTAAATGTTTAGACTGCGAGTGCGAATGACGGACTGACTGATAACTGACTGATGACTTCAGTCGAAATTCGATCAAATTAAAAGTCAGAATTAAATCATTCTGGAAAAGTGGTTTCAAAATGATTACAATGGATACTACAATCGAAATAAAATTTAATTCCAAACTCAGATTCAGTCAAAATTACAGGAATGAATTCATTCTGTTATCGTTTTGCAGTAACTTACCTATAGTAAACTAAATGGCTAATAATAAATGAATAAAAATGTGTTGTTATTTAACCGGGGGGGCACGGTGGCTTAGTGGTTAGTACGTTCGCCTCACACCTCCAGAGTCGAGGTTCGATTCCTGCCTCTGCCTTGTGTGTGTGGAGTTTGCATGTTCTCCCCGTGCCTCAGGGGTTTCCTCCGGGTACTCCGGTTTCCTCCCCCGGTCCAAAGACATGCATGGTAGGTTGATTGGCATCTCTTGAAAATTGCCTGTAGTGTGTGAGTGAATAAGAGTGTGTGTGTGCCCTGTGATGGGTTGGCACTCCGTCCAGGGTGTATCCTGCCTCGATGCCCGATGACGCCTGAGATAGGCACAGGCTCCCCGTGACCCGAGAATATTTCGGATAACCGGTAGAAAATGAGTGAGAGTGTGTTATTTAACCTAATTGTTTAGTTATGGAAGGAGTCTCCAGTGTCAGTACTTTGGAAGAGGCTTAAGGACAAGGAATTAACTTCTCTTGCAGTCCTTGTAGTCCAGACTATAAACTGATAAACACAGCATGTTATAAGATATAAAAGCAATAACTCTCTGTCTTTCCCCTGTTATGGATTATTTTCCTCCAACAACAAAGTATTTTATTCTGTATTTAAAAAAAAGTGCTACTGAGTGGCCAGAACTTGTATGACAAAGCAGGTCTATATAAAGCAGCATTCCACTGTATTACATCATGATCATAATTATCATCATTATCATCATCATCATCATCATCATCATCATCATCATCATCATCGCCATTATACCATGCTATGATTTATATTTCCTTCAAATTATAGTACTGAAGCTCTGCTTTGTTTTGCACTCACTTCTCTCCCCCGAGACCCTCAATTTAATCCTGGCTACTGCAATCACAAACGACTTGTTACTTCCAAAAGCTTACTGTTTAACCCAATTAGGAAATGTGATTAACATGCTGTTTCAATCACGATAAAAAAAACTGCTCGCTTAGTGCTGTGTAAATTATGTTTAAGCTAAGTTACTGTAAGTACCTTTGTATGCATATAAAGAAGAAATCCGAGCTTAGCTAGTGAGGGTTGGTTAAGTCAACCGGCACTGGAAAAAAAAAGAATGATTTTATGATTTCTATATATATTTATATTTTATTTTAAATAGGGTTAGGGTTAGGGTTAACATATACAGTGCAGCCGTCATGATGATGAAGACGTAATAATAAATCTTCCACATTGGACTGTGCCAAACGTCATATGGACATGTGTTTTAGTTTCTTTACAGTAGGAAGGCTACAATCACACAAATAATCACTCTTTACAACCACAGTGGAACCAAAAGAATCTCAAAATGCTTGACATGTTTAATTCTACTGCAGATGGGCTACAACCTCAAAAGACAGAATAGGAATTTTTGCACAATTCTATATATTATCCCAAAGACCTGCTGCTAAGAGACTGTGTTCATTCTAATGTTACTGCACGAAATATTGTTTGAACATTCAGTATTCACATACAGTATTTACAGTACACTGGTCGGTCGGCGCTGTTTCTGTTACTGTTTAATTGTCTTTAGTGTATTGCATTTTTTGTATTTTATATATTGTCTTGAAACTTTGTGTCTGCATGGTCTTTTGTCCTGCACTGTCTTGTCTGTCTTGTTTGTCTTGTCCTGCACTGTTTGCACCAGGTTGCACAGTTGCACTTTATGTTATTAAGGACAACTTACAGTATATGTCCTTAGCCCTGTCTTTGTGTTATGTAGCACCCTGATCCTGGAGAAACGTTGTCTCATTTCACTGTGTACTGCAACAACTATACAGTATATGGTTGAAATGACAATAAAAGCTTCTTGCCTCGACTTGACTTGACTTGACTTGACTTGAGGAACCTGAGATTACAGTGTGCAAAAAAATCACCAGAACTGGAGAGCTGAAGACTTTTTCAGTCCATATTCAGGATTCTTGACATCCATGAAATAATCCTTGTGTTTTTGCATTCTATTGATTTTTCCTTGTCAAAATCCACAATAAAGCCTAGAAATTGCACAATAATTCCAATTAAAATGTACACTTCATGTACGACTTATATAACCACCTTATTAATTCTTCTACTACTGACTGCCATCCTGAGATGATCGATTCTATTTAGCATATTTAGTCATCCCTCAAATGATCAAATAATCATTCTTAGCTGGTAGAAATGGTGTGAACGGTGCACCAAATGATGGTGTGAAAGCTTTCTGTGCATAGATTTGCACCTTGAACCTAGAGTCAGAGGTGAGATTAAGAGGTGTTGAAGACTTGAAGACACAGTACACTCAGACAGTTCAGCTGGAGTGTGGAGGAGCCAACAGTGGTGTAAATGACACTGATGTCGCTGATGAGTCTGAGGTAATCTCAGGTGATTCCTCCAAACACCATGCGCCCGGCAGAGCGGCTCCACGAAACACAGAGAAAATGCTTTGCAATCGTGTACCGTCACGCTAGTGGAAAAAGGAAGAGGAAGCGATAAGCCGACGGAAGCGCAAAATTGCCCGAGACCCTTGTCTTCCTGGTGCATCTGCAATTTCTTTTCTGTGGCAGGAAAGAAACAATAAGCCGAGCCAGAACTGTGTTTTTTTTTGGCAGGTATTCTATCCCAATGATTACATCTAGTCTGGGAGAAAAAAAAAAAGAGTTGAGTACATGTTCTCCAGAATATGGCATGAGAAACGGGGAACCCAGACCTGAATTTATACAGTACACATCTGAATGAGCATGTGTTAATAATAACAGGGTTTCATCAAGGCTGAAATTAGGCTGAAGAAATACAGAGAATGAAAAAAAAAAAAAAAAACGAGAGCAGCCGAGAGGCACAAATCCTGACCCAGCCATTCGGAGGAGCCATAAAAGCAAAACAACAACAAACGGACCCTAAATCATCGTGTCAGTGCAGCAAAGTGCACAGGAAACACTTCACACGCGTAAAAACGGTTATAAATTAGAGAGAGCAAAAGGAAGAGAGCCGAAGTCGAAGGGTTACTGATGCTCTTCTGAGTTCAAGTCATTTCTGCTGTTAATATTCCAGTTGGAGTGAAGACACTTGATCTGCCTCGTATTTGCCTTCTCTCTTTTCTTTAAACAGAATACATATTTATCTATTCATAAACAAGTTCATTATGTGCTTAGATACTCTTTTTACTCGACGTCTATTACCGAAGCCGCAATCTGAAAGCCGAAGAGCTCCGTTTACGTCTTAATACAGTACAGATGAATTCAAGCTCATGCAACGGTCATACCGGATGTGAATAATCTCAGTCTGGTGAAAAAAGCCATTCATTTAAATGGAAAAGGGGGTGGTGTGTAAAAAAAGGGATTTACGTCCACCTCTTGTGATTCTGCTTCATGCCAAGTTCTATCTAGATCACACGTTTAGATCACCGAACACATCCCACTGCCTGGCTTCGTTTCGACCCACACAAACCTGAAATATTCTTTTAAACAGTCAGTAGCACTTACTACATACTCCACACCAGACCAGTAATATTTATTACTCACACCAGAGCTGTAGTGTAGCGACTGCACACACACACACACACACACACACACACACACACACACACACACACACACACACACACACACACACACGCATGGCCTGACATCTCACAGTGCTGAAATAAAGTGCTGTTTACTATCTGCACCAATCTGCTGCATCAAAACCGCAGCTAAAAAAACATGCCGGTTTGATTCAGTGACTGACTTCACATCCCAAAATGTAGCGCACAGCAGAGTGACCAAAAATATATTTAACAAAGGAATCTAGTAGAGCGTGAATACAGAAGAAACTAAAGACATGGATTTTTTTTTCCATAGAAATCTTTGTATTATTATTATTTTTTTTGTACTCTTTCTTTGCTAAAACTCCGAAGACACTTTTCAGAGAATAAGAGAATCAGTAATGTATTGCTTTATACGCAAAAGAACACGAACTGTTATGAAATTGTTGATTGTTCTGTTAAAATTATGAAAATTTCAATTAAAAAAAAAAAACAGTCACAAATGTAAATTCCTTTCAATTCTTGACACAGGTCTTATTTCGAGAATGAAATTTCATGAAACTGAAAGAAAAGAATAATAGATTTAAATACACGGAATTGCACGTTTCCATCCTAGTAAGTGTGGGCTGAAGGGTTATAATAAAAACTTAATTACATGTGGTAATAAGTTTACAGAGTGGAAAGAAATGAGTAAAATTGCCACATCACTGCTGAGAGTTTATTACAGTTATTTCAACAAGAATGAATCAAAATTAGGGGTCACGGTGGCGTAGTGGTTAGCACGTATGCCTCACACCTCCAGGGTTGGGGGTTCGATTCCCACCTCCACCTTGTGTGTGTGGAGTTTGCATGTTCTCCCCGTGCCTCGGGGGTTTCCTCCGGGTACTCCGGTTTCCTCCCCCGGTCCAAAGACATGCATGGTAGGTTGATTGGCATCTCTGGAAAATTGTCTGTAGTGTGTGAGTGTGTGAGTGAATGAGAGTGTGTGTGCCCTGTGATGGGTTGGCACTCCGTCCAGGGTGTATCCTGCCTCGATGCCCGATGACGCCTGAGATAGGCACAGGCTCCCCGTGACCCGAGAAGTTCGGATAAGCGGTAGAAAATGAATGAATGAATGAATGAATCAAAATTTTATTCAGAAATCAAAAAAGATCTAGTCCCAATCCGTCCAAACGCATTGTTTCGATGAACTTTCGGTCTGCAGACAGGATCCTGGGAATGATTTTCACCCCATTCTCAAGTCAAAATAATCCTCTTTCCCTGCTGGTGTCATGGAGGTAGACAAACACGGCTGCGAGTCCCCTCGTGAGTAGGAATGAATCACACTTATGCCACCAGTATTATCACTGCTGCTTGTGCTCGCTGTGCACTCGTTTATCTGTGAAATTGTGTAATCCTTAGAGAGATTGCCAAGAATAATTTTATTATCGCTCTAAATAGCAAAATGAGCTGTAACCAGTTCTTGTAAAGCTCAAATCCCGTGTCCTGCCAAATGTTGTTTAAAAATAAATGAGGAACACTTTCCACAAACATAACTAGGCTCTTTATGAGGAGGAAAAAAAAAATCAAAAGGAAAACCTTCGAGTTCGGTCGTCTGCGATTATTCGATGAAGGATGTGCCACAGAAGCACTTTCACAAACAGATATAGAGATAGATTGATTGAGGGCTTGGAGGTGTCTGATGGTCCAGCTTTGTGTCCTGATAACAATGTGTCTGCATGCATGTTTTGCCACTATGAGGGAGGACTGCATGCTGTGTTGTGCTTTAGTCTGTCCTCGGAGACGTAAGTAGGTGGATTGCGCAAAACAGACCTTAGCGCTAAGACGGGGGATGCACACCTCTTACACTGCTGCTTCTGATGCCTAACACACACACACACACACACACACACACACACACACACACACACACACACACACACACACACACACACACACACACACACACACACACACTGGCCATTCTCCACTGATTAGCCGACACCACTAAATTCAGCTTGAAGTGTTCTTCAGCACTGTCACACATTTCAAGAAGGTTAAAGTAATATTTTTAAAAGTACATTTAAAAAAAGAATGAAGTTGATGAAAAGGATTTTTTTTCTTGACAGAAAGCAGGAAAAGGGCAAACGGTGTCATATCTAGATTGTTGTTTAATGAAATTACGGAGAAGCGATTAGGATGACAGGAACAGCTGAAAATGTATATTATTCATATTCATAAACTGTTGTCATTACGGTTATCTTTAATGTTGCTTCCTCTCAACAGATGATACGACACTGAAGTGAACACTGACAGAATAAAGATGTTCGAATGTCTGTCCATTTGGTGTTAAAGATATTGTTTCTCTCTATGTCTCAGATGAGCTGGATGAATTAAATTATTTACATAAATTCAGGTAAATGATGCAACAGAGGATCCGCTACATTAGCCACAATGGACTCTTTTTGGGTGGGAACTCCTATACACATCTGGGCGCCACTATTACACACGATTTTGCAACTCAATGGGCTTTCTTTGGATGATAAAAGTGTTGTTAAGAGCAGTGGTATGCTAATAATACTTATTTGGTGTAAGACTACATACAACTCTTTTAAACCTGCCAGCCTTTTCTCTTTAGTATGAGCTTTGAAACTGAAAAGAAAAAAGAAAATAAAAAGGAAAAATTTACTTTATACGGTACTTTGTGTGTTGGAGTGAGTGAGTGAGTGAGTGAGTGAGTGAGTGAGTGAGTGAGTGAGTGAGTGACTGAGTGAGTGAGTGAGTGAGTGATTAAATGAGTACTTGCGTGAGTGTGTGTGATTGAATGAGTAAATGAGTGTGTGATTGAGTGAGTGAGTGGGTGATTAAATAGGTAAATGAGTGAGTAAGTGTGTGTGATTGAATGAGTGAGTGGTTAAATAAGTAAGTGAATGAGTGAGTGAGTGATTGATTGAATGAGTGAGTCAGTTTGTGAGTTAGTGATTAAAAAAGTGAGTGAGTGAGGTAGTGAGTGAGTGAGTGAGTGAGTAAATGAGTGTGTGATTGAATGAGTGAGTGTGTGATTGAGTGAGTGAGTGGGTGATTGAGTGAGTGAGTGAGCGATTAAATAAGTAAATGAGTGTGTGATTGAATGAGTGAGTGGTTAAATAAGTAAGTGAATGAGTGAGTAAGTGATTGATTGAATGAGTCAGTTTGTGAGTTAGTGATTAAATGAGTGAGTGAGTGAGGTAGTGTGTGAGTGAGTGAGTCAGTTTGTGAGTGAGTTAGTGATTAAATAAGTGAGTGAGTGAGGTAGTGAGTGAGTGTGTGAGTGAGTAAGTGAGTGAGTGAGTGTGTGTGTGTGTGTGAGTGAGTGAGTGAGTGTGTGTGTGAGTGAGTGAGTGTGTGAGTGAGTGTGTGTGTGAGTGAGTGAGTGAGGTTGTAAGTGAGTGTGTGAGTGAGTGAGTGAGTGAGGTTGTAAGTGAGTGTGTGAGTGAGTGAGTGAGTGAGTGAGTGAGGGAGTGAGTGTGTGTGTGAGTGAGTGTGTGAGTGAGTGAGGTAGTGAGTGAGTGTGTGAGTGAGTGAGTAAGTGAGTGAGTGAGTGTGTGTGTGTGTGAGTGAGTGAGTGAGTGTGTGTGTGAGTGAGTGAGTGAGTGTGTGAGTGAGTGTGTGTGTGAGTGAGTGAGTGAGTGAGGTTGTAAGTGAGTGTGTGAGTGAGTGAGTGAGTGAGTGAGTGAGGGAGTGAGTGTGTGTGTGAGTGAGTGTGTGAGTGAGTGAGTGAGTGAGTGAGTGAGTGAGGTTGTAAGTGAGTGTGTGAGTGAGTGAGTGAGTGAGTGAGGTTGTAAGTGAGTGTGTGAGTGAGTGAGTGAGTGAGTGAGTGAGTGAGTGAGGTTGTGAGTGAGTGAGTGAGTGAGGCTGTAAGTGAGTGTGTGAGTGAGTGAGTGAGTGAGTGAGTGAGTGAGTGAGTGAGGTTGTAAGTGAGTGTGTGAGTGAGTGAGTGAGTGAGTGAGTGAGGCTGTAAGTGAGTGTGTGAGTGAGTGAGTGAGTGAGTGAGTGAGGGAGTGTGTGAGTGAGTGAGTGAGTGAGTGAGGTTGTAAGTGAGTGTGTGAGTGAGTGAGTGAGTGAGTGAGTGAGGTTGTAAGTGAGTGTGTGAGTGAGTGAGTGAGTGAGTGAGTGAGGCTGTAAGTGAGTGTGTGAGTGAGTGAGTGAGTGAGTGAGTGAGGCTGTAAGTGAGTGTGTGAGTGAGTGAGTGTGTGAGTGAGTGAGTGAGTGAGGCTGTAAGTGAGTGTGTGAGTGAGTGAGTGAGTGAGTGAGGGAGTGAGTGAATAGATAAATGAGTGAGAGGGTGAATGAATGAGCAGGTAAGAGTGGGTAAGAGAATGTTTGAGTAAGTGAATAAGTGAGAAACAGCCTTCTGTGTATGTAGCTGCTTCTCTCTCCATGAGCTAACACTGATATTACCAGTAAGAAAAACAGTATTTTCACTGCATTTAGCTCCCTTTAAATGCAATCTGTCTCTCATTGACCCAGTTATTTTAAAAAAAATAAGAAACTATTGACTGCTGTTTGTTAGCTGTGAAATATAAAAATACATTTTTGAGGCTTAGTATCTGAAACAATAAAATGTTTGCTGAAATTAAATGAATCAAATTGTTTACTGTGGTCTTTGTAGCTAATAGCCTTGAAGAGATTCACATTAACTGGATGTTTTTAAAACCCTGTTATCATTACACACACAGGCCCAATTAAAACCGTACGACTTGCATCTTTTATTGTGCCGCATTCCTCATAAAGAAGTAGCTTGTTAATTTCTCTGAACAGATTAAAACAGGTTTCAACAAAATATTACATAAATATGCATAATAATATGGTAAATGATAATTATTACTCAGAATGGCTAAGAATTGCTCCTTTGGTCATATAACTGCAACAAATCTAATTAAGTGTAACATTTAGGTGGTGAATCATATTATTGGGTCATAAAATAATAATAATAATAATAATAATAATAATAATAATATAATTACTATAATTATTTAATTATTATTATGATTTTATATATATATATATATATACATATATATATATAATAATAATTTAATAATTTAATAATGATGATTTTATATATATATATATATATATATATATATATATATATATATATATATATATATATATATATATATATATATATATATATTATTATTATGGAATTAATAGCAGGATTGGAGCTATGATGCAAACAGGCCCAATAAATAAAGCCAACAACGTAGTCTACAGGCTTTACAAAGCAGCTTTGATTCACTGCTCCAGAGTAGTTTGCCATGGATGATTCTGATCTTAGTGCACTTGTATAAAAAGATGCCCAGGCACCATGAGCATGATTTCACCCCTCACAGCTCACAGCACTGATCTTCAGCTTTACTGAGACCTCCGGGTGCAGTCCTCAGTGAAACCACATGCCTGGGTTTCCTCTATCTGCTCCGTGTTACATTCAGAGCCAGCATCCCAGAGGGTAATCAGTGAGGAGGCGCACAGGGAAAGTCAACAAAATTATGCCTGAAAATGTGGCTACAGTCTGCTACTAATGCTGTACACATAATGAGCATTTAAGAGCTCTTCCTATCCAGTGCTTACAGCACACACCTTGAAATTGCCTGCTAGATACAATCTAGGACTGGGTAATGTGGGAGTATAGGTAGAAGATGAAATGCTGATACTGCCAATGCTATTTTGGTGCCTTCTCTTAAAGAGGTTAGCAAGAATAAAAAACAAAAATCGTGACTTTAGTATTTCGAGGTACTAGCTTGGCGAGGAGCCGTTTTAGAGACGTTCCAGCTAGTAAAACTCTTTTATATTAAGCTTACTTCACATTTATATGATCTAAAATTTCGAAGGTACATCTGTCAAACAGCTAGCACCTTATTATAGTGTAAGATCAAATGCTATTTGTGTCAATAAGCTTCTGTGATAAAGTTATTGTTTTTTATTATCTCTTAATCACGTCAATTTACTAACGAATGAGAAAAATATTTGGAGCCTAGACCACAAGACCACATTATAAACAGTAAGTCTTAATTTTCTCAATTTCTCTGTATGATCTAAACGAGATAGCTTTAGTATTTGAAAAAAATGAACACAAACATGCCTTATATGGAAATGGCTATGTCGGGTCAGTGATATTTAACGCTAATGTAGAATTTCATCTACGACTACTAGGACCTCGTAAACAGCGATCACGACAGACGTCATAAAAAGAAACATGGAAATATAACAAAACTTTTTATTGAAATGGATTTACACATACTAAATGATACATCTGTAATAAAAATATTACAGAAATTTCAGTGTCGATTTGGGGTCACTTGCCCAAAACATTAGTGAGAAAATATCACCACATTAGGCAAATGATGTCATGAAGGGTGAAGTTATTGTTGCCAAAATCCCGGATAGAACTGTATTTTACCGAGGTCACTAAATGTTAATTATAGTTCCAACAACCAACACACTTGACTCTATTCACAGGTCTGTGGTATTATGGTCAAAGCCTCGACTTCAGGGTTAAACAGAAAACAATTCAGTATCTTTCTCAATAGTTTGGTGCTAACAGGATTCACATTCATCCATTTTTCCTTCTTGACTATCTGTTATTCGTTGGTTCTATCTGAATGCTGGGGTCACATGCCACTTCAGAGCAACAGCCCTAGATCCAGTTATTTCTTTTTTTAAGGATCTACATTGTAGAAAATACTTGCAGGCCCAACAGTGGAGTTCAGAGAATGCAAAGGTCATGGTTAAGTGCTCCCTCATTACAGCTCCGTATTCAAGTCTCTGTAAGCAAACAATGAAGCAGTCAGACATAACGCACCATTTTCTCCCACCAATCAATTACTCCTGTTTCTTTCTTCTGCCACCCCCTGAGCAGTGGATGCACTGAGCCCAGTTTGGCAGCAGTAATAGGATTCGCATTTCACTGGCGTGAGCCGGCACAGATAATGTCTAATCTATAGCGTGCTCACTGCTCTGCAACAAGGGTGGATCCCGCTGCGCCAATGTAGCCTTCATCCATCATGGCCATGGAGCCTGGCATTAAGGGAGAGTGTGGCACAGTGCCCAGTATAGATCACGGTGTGTCCTTCAAGGCTTGGAAAGGACTAGTGTGTGATGAGGACAGTGAATGAGAGAAGCTGCACACCTGCTTTGTATGGCAATGGCTATGAAAATGCAAATCAGCATGCACAGGCTGACATAAGTGAACAAACAGGACCCGCTGCTTGTCAAACATCTCGCCTGCATCAGCACACGGACCACTGGGTATAAGTGAAAGGGAGGGGCTACTCCAGCAAACAAAATGGTGAGAGAGAGAACAAGACAGAGACAGAGATATGATGCACACTGTTGCAGACGAGTGCTCAGAGATTGCTGTTAAAAGTCAGCCGAAGATGGATGAATCTGCAGGTCAGGAGGAGGTCAAGATGAGCACAACCTGCCTGGAGAGCTGCTCTCAGTGGTCAGAACAGAACAAAGAGCCTGAGATCCAGGGAAGATCTTGACGAGCACAGACGTTCAGGGTTGCTGCATTATTAATGAACAAAACAGTATACAGTTCAAAGAGCAAATGTCAACTAAACTGCAGGGCTACTTACAGTTTTTGGTTGTTTTACCCAAACTGTGGTTGTAATTATTAACGACAGCACTGACTAATGCTCTGCAACACAGAGACAACAATAATAATGACATATCCTACAGACAAAATCAAGTCCACAGGCGACCATACTTGATGTATGCTATAGGCTAAGAAAAAAAATCACTAAATCACTAAAAATAGTGGATTTTTTGAAGACAAGTCAACACGACTTGAATAAATTTGAACAAAGTAGCCATGTACACCGATTTCTAAGAGAGAACAGAATAATGTAGTCTGCTCTAAAAGCCAGCGCCCCCACACAACCGAGCAGCCTCACAAAAAGTCATTTAGATGATCAAGCTGAACATCTCTGACATAACTGTGCCACTTACCATGTGATTTTTATTTTTTCATTGATTTATTTGTAAAATTATTTATTCTGGTTGTTAAAAAGTACACACTGAAGACACAGTGTACATCAAATATGCTAATCCTGAGGTATTTCTATCTGATGTAAAGATGCAGCGATGAAACTGTCCTACTGTCACTACTGTCACAATGTGAGTCAAACACAGAAGAGGTAATATCATCCATCGTCTTGTTTCAACAGGCCTCTGTCTCATTTTTGACCAGTAGACACAATAATTATCATAACTGTCTAAATAAAGCACCAGGATTGCACAATATCTAGGAAGGCAAATCAATAAAACTTTGCCTTTTATAAATATCTGTGCAAATATTCATTCATTTCTACCGCTTATCCAAACACCTCGGGTCACGGGGAGCCTGTGACTATCTCAGGTGTCATCAAGCATCGAGGCAGGATACACCCTGGACAGAGTGCCAACCCATCACAGGGCACACACACACTCTCATTCACTCACACAATCACACACTACGGACAATTTTCCAGAGATGCCAATCAACCTACCATGCATGTCTTTGGACCGGGGGAGGAAACCGGAGTACCCGGAGGAAACCCCCGAGGCACGAGGAGAACATGCAAACTCCACACACACAAGGCGGAGGCGGGAATCGAACCCCCAACTCTGGAGGTGTGAGGCGAACGTGCTAACCACTAAGCCACCGTGCCCCCTCTGTGCAAATATATTTTTTTTAAATCGTTGGTAACTCAGCAACAGGTAATTAATGCATCAACAGAATGGAAAATGGAGGAGTGAATAAGGATTTTTTGAAGATCAACACTTTAATGTCCGATGTTCTATACACGGCTGAGTGAGACTCTGCCCCACCTGCTCCTGTGAACGAGCCACCGGTGCTGCACGTGGTTAATGGATTTCTCAGGTTGGGTGAACAACCTGTGATTTGTCGACTGCAAATTAATTCAACAAAGTCCTAACGTTGAGCAGCGACATTTTGCGTGATTTATGGAGCATAATCACTGCATGTGAAGGGCTATTTGTGGCTACAAATATATGATTTATTAAAAATGCTGAGAAGTAAAATAAAGTCAGTAATAATGCAGGTCAAGAAAGTCATTTTGATTCAAAAATCCCTAATAGTGACCCTAATAAACTATAATATAATATAATATAATATAATATAATATAATATAATATAATATAATATAATATAATATAATATAATATAACATAATATAATATAACATGTTATATAACATAATATATAATTTCTACTATTATTTTCATCTGCTTATGTATTTTTTATATCCATCGTAAATCCATCATTTGTGTTGAAAACTCTTCATGTTTTTATTTATTTATTTATTTATTTATTTATTTATTTATTTATTTATTTATTTATTTACAATTGTGTGGTTTCAAGCAGGTTTTCGGACACCACTGACAGCTAAATCTTTTAATAATTCTTGATATTTTCTCAGAAATTTTGAAT
Organism: Tachysurus fulvidraco; assembly: GCF_022655615.1. Taxonomy (NCBI): domain Eukaryota; kingdom Metazoa; phylum Chordata; class Actinopteri; order Siluriformes; family Bagridae; genus Tachysurus; species Tachysurus fulvidraco. Next base: position 5,463,749 of record NC_062538.1, read on the forward strand.
TATTGTGTGAAGTCTGGGTCCTTTTTTTCCCCCTTGCATCCATCTCTGGATCCACAGCGACCCTGACCAGGATAAAACAGTTATTGAAGATGAATGACTGAATAAATGAACATTTATGTCCATTCCCTTAAAGCTTGCAATAATTCTGGAGGTGACTCCAGTCCCTTAATAGTTGGCAGTTAAATTGCACGGTATGTAATAGATACTGATGTCTTATTTCATAGCGGTTTTTCAAATTTCCTTAAAAGATTCTGGCAAATCTTTATTACATACCTAAACAAGATACAAGACATGATCTGTAAGCCCACTGTGTAGCCCGTGGCTGTCAAATGGAAGGTCGCTTTGAAAGCCTATGATTGACGAGACATTTGTCACATGATGTGAATGTCAGAACTATGAGTGACAGTAGGCTTGACACACATTTCCTCCCCTCGAATCAAATCCCATTCGTTCATCGCTCCGACTCCTTCAGATCTCCCAGACCACCACAATGCATCTAATCTACATATCAATTCCATCAATTTCCTGCCACTTGGTGGAACGGCACGTGTGGAAGATACAGACCGATTGAATATAGCAAATTGGTCAATAATGGTGAATGGTTTGGAGGCTGCTTCTCTTGTCATACGGCTGACAGGTTTAAAGATGGTGGCCAGATATCCTGCAATTTGCATGGATTAAACATTCATCTCATGCATACTGAAAAAGGATTTATTCATTCTAAAATGATCTTAATGGACAAACAGAATAATTTGATGGGTGTATCTAAAAAGAACAGGGATTATTATCTGCTATTTGCAGCTGGGGACGACCTATATTACAACGTAATTAAATGAACAAGTCAAATTGAAAGGCTACACTTTATCAACTAGTGATTGAACCCGTCAATTGTGTAACCGAGCCAGAACATTAGCAGGGTTAATGCTGTGATGTTGGGATCCTGTAATAGTTACAAATCAATCACCAGTAGCACAGCATTGTATAATAAAGAGACATTTAACTTAGGTCTTCTTTTGTGTAGTACGGACAGAAGAACCTCGGCAGCAGACAAATGGCTGGTCTAGACGAGATTAATGTTGAGATGGATATAGATATATAGTATAGTGAGAGCAGCAATTGCTAATTCAATGAAAAAAGGAAGGCTGAAAGATGTGGAATTGATAGGCTGCTGACTGTGCAGAGTGGCTTAGCCATTGTTCAAATGCGCTATTCAACATGCCCGTTTATAACTATACCTCGGTGATGAGCTGTCCGATGTAAAGGACATCTTGATTGCTACTTTATTCCATCTATATTTATTTCTCTAAATCTCTGAATGGTCAACAGCATCAACAAAAATTTTACTTGACCCCATCGTACTAAAAGGCATCTATTTGGGCGCTCGTGCTGGTATGCCTTCGGAGATAAAAGGTGTTCTTTAAATATTTATTTAGCAAGTTTAATCAAAAGTACTTTTGACCGAATAAGGCTATCTGAGTGTTGAAAGCCCTTGTTAAATATCCATAGTCTAGATTTCAATGTAGAAACACGTGTGATTCCAAAAAAAATCAGGCATTATCTGGTGGTACCCTTTGTGATGAGATGATTTTGTGAACCTGGACTTAAGCTCCCAGTGATTGTGATTATACATACAGTATACAGTATACAGTGTACAGTGCAGTGAAACTTCTTATGTAGGATCTCCTAGATTGAAAGAAGCTTTGCAGTGCTCGTATTTGCACTCTGAACATACCGATCAATAACCCAGAACCACTTAGCCTCCACTGCCCCAAGTATGTGAATAAACATATACATAGTTAATTTCTTAGCCAAAGGAATGTTTCCATATAAAATGACTAAAGTGTCTGCTTCATTAAAAGCACGGTAAGGCGATGTTTACTGATGTGGGTTGCTATTTTGTAATTATTCTTTATTCATTAGACTAATAGCTTTTGAAAATGCTGAAAGTAAACAGAATTTGCATCTTGTCCAGTGACAGTTAATACACATATTTATGTAGTCAAGCAGCTGTGAAGGGTACTTTTGTCTCAAAAGCTTTGGGAAATCTTAGAAGATTTTGGAGATCCTCCAGTTTTACAGTGGATGTAGAGCTGGCAATAGTTGCAAGATCCAGATGCAGCTCTAAACCCCCTTGTATGACCGAGAATAAGACTTATGGACTTGACAGGAGACTTGATGCCAATGTTTCAAACGAGGTTCTCTTATATAACTGGCCCTATACTTTAGTACTCTGTACTAATTCCACACACAGGAAATAAGGTTTCTCATTAACACCATACTATACAGTACATTCACCATCATACACCATGAACGCAGATACTGCAAATAACAGAGCTGCATTTGGAGACAGGCTGTCCACAGACTATCTCTATCATACAGCGAGCAATGACTGACTGACGTAACATTTAAAAGTACTGAAAAGGATAAAAAGCTCGTCTTCATATCTGTCTCTCTGGTAGATCTGCAGCAAAGCAGAGAGAGTCTGAGACCCCTCCCAATGTGATCCATAAAGAGTAGAATAGAGGCAAGGATCAAAGCATGTGTGCAGGAAGCAAGGAGTGCTGCAGAACGCCATGATACCAATCATGGCTGCATATACCAAAGTGAGAAGTGATCTCAACGGCAAGAGCTCGAACCTAATAAAATTGCTTTAATCGTATCGGTGCAATGTAAAACTGAGATGAAAAGATGGTGAGGACACGACATGAGGACTTACCGTGGCCCCCTCTTGTGAGGAAGGGCATCCTGTTGATGGCGATGGGTACAGTCCCGTGCTTGTTATGGAAGTGGTGGACGTGGTGTGTGGTGCTCAGACTGGAAGATACCCGAGCATTGGCTGTTCTGTCTGGCAAGGAGACTAGAAGGACCAAAGATAATGCAAGCCTCCACCAGGTGCCCAGACCCATCAAACCTGTTCCCCCACACTCCCAGCCCAGCAGCAGCACCTCCAACTTAGGGCAGGAAGTACCGCACCAGGCCCTGCCACCTCCCATCTGTCCCAGCTGCTGCACAGGAGACATCTCAAAGAGGGAAGCCCATGTCGGCCATTATCCACAGGACAGGTAAACAGCTCAGCAAAAAAGGTGTGATGGACAACAAAATATATATATATATAAATATATCTATAAAAAAAGCCCAGCCTTCAACTCTTTTGCAGTAGATTTCCAAAGAGCCAAAAAAATCATTGAAAAAAAAAAAGCTCCTCAGTGTCTTTTAAGTCTGACTTCAAAATCCAACGAGAAATAAATCTGTTGCTGTCCTTTCTTTGGTTCAATTCCCAAATTATTAAAAAGACAAAAAAAAATTCAGGGCAGTTTGTCTGCAATCAAACAAATCTATGCAATCTTACCGGAATCATAAACATCTGTAGAGGCAATTCCCATAGGCTTTCTCCTGAAAACTACAACAGCCAATAATTAATGCATCAGAACGTTAAAAATCGGCTTAATTGAGCAAAGAAAAAGTGCTCCAGGTGACTCTCTCTCTTTTCCTGTTCTCTCTATTCCAGCCTCAGGTAGAGCTTATGCTCTGTTAAGACCACTCTCCCTCAGAGGGCGGCCCCTCCACTGCAGAGGAAGTGATAAGAAACATCCCAGGAGGAAAAATGGGTTATTCTACAAAGATGCAAAGATATAAAGAAAGAAAGGCAAAGAAAGCTAAGAAAGAAGAAAAAATGGTATGGGATGACAAAGAAGGGCAGCAGGAAGGAGAACTCTGATGGAAAGAAAAAGCAGCAGATGGAGAGAGAAATCTGCTGCAGCGCGGCAGCGGGAAAAATCAGTAAATAAATAAATAAAAGCAAGCTCCACATGAGTCCTAGAATGCGCTGGTAGCTGTAATAACACTCCTCCTTGAAGCTCTCACCTTCCGGAGCCTGAGCCGTAGCAATGGAGCGAGTGCCGAGACAAGCGACGGAACGTTCACCGTAAGCAGTCGAGATTCTCTCTCTCTCTCTCTCTCTCTCTCTCTCTCTCTCTCTCTCTCTCCCCGTCTCTTCTCTCTCAGCCGCTGACGCGTACTCTGTATTGATTAGCGCTGCTTTCCATCCCCCTCATTTCTCTCCTTCCTGTTCCCTGCTCTCTCTCCTCTCTTCTCCTAGAAACGGACACACTCCCTAGGACACTGATGATTCCCAGAGGAGAGGCAAGTAAAGGTGTCTGGAAAACTGCTTGCTGATGTTGCACAAATTTTTAGAGGCTAATTAAAATCAAAAACTGCCAGATAACACATCTTCCTTTCCTCCAACGTAAATCCTTGACAGAGGTAATACCAGGATGGCCAGGATAGTGAGCAGAGAGCACAGAAACGCCGACTCTTGGCTGTTCTCCATGGACATTCAGACCAGGACACAGAGTCCTCCTTCCTAAACCATAGGCAATGACTATCACGGCATGAGAGAGAAAAGAGAGGGGAAAGAGAGCAGCGTAGTGTGTCTGTAAGAGAGGGAGGGAGAGAGAGAGAGAGAGAGAGAGGGAGCAGGGAGGGAGGTGGAGGAGGCAGGCAACGCAGCACATAAGCACACAGGCAGACATAGAGACAAGCCATAAGAAAAAAGTATCAGATACAAGGGCTTGCAAAACAGCCAAGCCAACAAATCAGAGCTAATGTTGACTCATCATAGTGACGGTAAAGACACTAAGACCGCAGTGTAGCGCATCCAGAATTAGCAAAATTATATAGGGTAAAATCAGTCTCTTAGGATTTTGAGGATAATAAATAAAACTATTACAGTATGTAAAACTGGCAACATTCACAAGGTCCAGATGTAGCCTTCCATCCCTTGTGACCAAGACAGCATCACTTGGTTCTCCATCATGAAAGAATAATATACACCAGACTTGATAAGAAGGCTCATGTTTTTACTCTCCACTTGTTCCAACACCATAAAGCAAATCCATTGCGTAGGAAATTAGTTATGTTAGTAAATGGCTGTCTTATTAAAAAACCAACCTAACAACTAGTAGGGTGCTAAAGTGGCATCTAAAAAAAAACCCAGCCACATAGTGATGAAACAATGCAGCTCTGTTCAAATAAGAGTCAAAAGTCTAAAAGAGAAAGTGCAGGAGAGAGAAAGAGTAGAATAGAGAGAAAGATTGACTCTGTGCAACCCCATACATCAGATAAATCAACCAGGATAGAGATCTCAGTTGGGATTGCCTCGTCGGTTGAAAGGGTGTGCTAAAAAAAAAGGCAGAACAGAATGGAGGCAGTGCCACCTTTCATGGTGACAGGAGGGGATAAGCGGGCCATTACTCAGCCACAGAGAGGAAAAGAGGGAGCGGACCATCGCTAGTGAGCCAAGGCTGATTGAGGAGTGGTGCACACGAGAGGGGAGAGGCGACTCCTTTTCACAGCACACGTATCCACAGCGTGTAAATCCTGGCTGTCGGGTTATGGCTAAAGGCTGCAGTTAGCCACAAAGTTAAAACGAACACGAAGTTCCTCTCATCGAGATTTACCCCAGGTTAAAGAGAGTGGGGGCAACTGCACAGCTCTAGTCGACTCTCATTCCTCTTTACACCGAGTGCTTGAGAGATATAACAGATAACCTTGAGACTAGGTGAAATGTCTTGTATGGCTTTGAACATGATCTTGTCAGGAGAGGGGAATAGTGAATGCACAAGATTTACATTTTTCTCCTCTCCAATTTACTCACTTGCCAATTCCCACCCACCAGCCAGCTCTCCCTTATCATACAATAACTAACAACCAAGGCTAAAGCTTGACACATGCTTCCTCCGAGACATGTGAAGCCAAGCAACGGCATCTTTATCAAGCTTGTTTATGCTTATTTCAGAATAGCGTAACACACCTACAGCAAAGCGATGTCTGCCCTCTTTCTCATACATACTCACAATGTTGAAGTGAATTTATATGACCTGAATAAGTCTTTAAATTTGATTAGCTACAAAAAAAAAACAGCTGTAGGGGATCGATAGGGTGCCTAGTGTACAGTACAGTAGCAATGCTTTAGAAGGGGAAAAGTAAAAGAAGTAAGGAATAAATGAAAACAAAATGTGGCGCTATCACCGTCTGATGATTTTGCGATAACGTCCTAGCACATCCAAAAGTCTTTTAATCCACATATACTACAGTACAGTCATTTTCCAATAATTGAAAATGATGTTATTTTTGTATTTGTTATTATTGATCAAGTCGTTTATCTGTTAATAGTTTAACGTTTGAAATTGTGGTGCAATGGCAAAAGAAGTATAATGTGTCAACACACAGCAATTCACACACTCCACATCACAATCCATGAACTTCACATCATATTCCATAAACTCCATTTAACAGCACGCACCGTGGCCACCGTGGACTGGACTGCGCTTTTACTGAGCACTTATTACTTCCACGTCGTCCAGCAACTGACTGAACAAACACGTGTTCACGAAGTAGAAAAAAACTCTCACAGTTCACCACTTCTGCGCTCCGTTCACTGGCTATTCTTAACATTACCGGGTCTTTGTATCATTTATGTGGTAAACACGTAACTGTTTATAGTTTCGTGAGATCTTGCCGAGCCCGCTGTGTGTTTGTAAATCACCTGACCTGGGCTGGTTTCAGACCTTGACCTTGCCTGCTGTTTTGGATTTATTGTTTTTGTGCTCATTTGCATCCGTGGCCCCTTCTTGTGAGGAAGGGCATCCTGTTTATAGTGATGGGTACAGACCCTTGCCTCACGTGCATCAGGCTGTTCTCTCTGACAAGGAGACTATCAAGACCAGAGATAATACAAGCCTCCACCAAGTGCCTAGACCCATCCTGCTTGTTCCATCCCACAGAAATTGTACCAGCTACGATCGTCTTCCGTGGGATGATTTCGGACCTCCACTGAGACGAGGCCGACTCAGTGAATCCTGAGGCATCTAGAGATCTACCAGCTCTAGTCAGACTCTGTGATACTTAAGAGGAGGCGTGAACTCCATGTGATCTTTTGCAACTATACAACATTTGTTTGACTGTATATTTATAATCCCACCCTCCGGTGTCACCCATATGAGGATGGGTTCCCCATTGAGTCGGGTTCCTGTCAAGGTTTCTTCCTTACCATCTAAGGGGAGTTTTTCCTCACCACTGCTGCCTGAGTCACCTCAGACTTGCTCATCGGGGATAAATACAAACACATTATGAACTAAATCGATCAAATATTAATCTTGAATTTTGTATTTTATTGATCTTTATATTATTCTTTATATTAACCTTTTGTTCTATGTTTATGTTCAGGCTAGCTGCTTTGAGACAATGTCAATTATAAAAATCGCTTTACAAATAAACATGAATTGAATTGAACTCCCATCCCAGAGGCAGCACCTCTACTGTACGTCCAGATGCCTAAGCGTCTCTGTTCTCTTCAGACAATGATTGATGTCCAAAAAAAAAAAAAAAGGAAACCTGAAAAAGTGACATATCATACTTTTGCCCTTTTATAGTTACATTTAATGTTATAGAAAATCCTTGAACACACTTTGTCAACAACACACTTGGCTTTGTACCTAAAATTATAGCTTTACTTCTCACTCTTACAAAGCACTTTGTAACACAGCAAACGCCTCTCATAACTATTAAGGAAACATCTCCTTATAGAAAACCTCACCAGGTTTCTACACGGTTCTATGTTAAATAAGATTACGTTATGAGCTGTGAATAATAATGCTTTAAAAAGAGTTCATTACTATAAAGCTTTGATTTAAATTCTAGGCTACTGTCATGTTACATAAATCAACAGGGCTGTGGTACACAAACTATTAGAAACTGGAGCAGCGATAACCACAAAGAGTAATAAAGACAGGAAAATTATGCAAGCGGTCATTTATAAGACGTGCTCTCTTTTGTTGGGTCAGCAGATCAGAGACACCCACCACAGCATCGATGTTATCTTCATGAGGGTTCTCCAGGATGAAAGACTAGTATTAATCAATCTGCCTGCCCGGGGTGGCTCATCACGATAAGGAACGATGGTATCTGTGTGAACTGGGACATTGTGTGAGGCATCCCTGAGTTTAACCATCTGTTTCCTGGCATCCGTTACTGCCGGCCATCCTCTCTCTCCACAGCCCGCCAACTGACTCGCTGCCCAAAGTTCAAACGGCATGCCGAGAACATGATGGAGAACCCACAGGGGAGCAAATCGTCAATCATCTCCCTTTTCACCAGCTCCAGAATTTCAACAACTTACCATATTAAAGCAGGCTAATGTTAAATCCTATTTTTTTCTTTCATACTGAACACACACAGGCTGAAAGTGCTTTCTCACAATAGTGCAACCCAAAATAAATAAAGAACCAACACAATACAAACTGTCTTTTTGCTATATTATTAAATACCAGAGTAAGAAGGAATTAATTCAAATCCCCTCCAGAACTTTTGAATTTAATTTTATAACAGCTAATCTCTCGTGACCTCCTGGGCTCCCGTCGAAGATCATCATGTTTTTTTTCCACTGAGCCATTTATTTTTATCCCCGCATTTTCAAGTACCGTGTCATTTGTGAGGAAAACCAACAACGTAATGGGGTACGTAAAAGAGGGAAAGACATCATTTCTGCTCTCTGGCATCCTATGCTTTTCGAACCGAGACATCGGTGCAGTGGCCTCCGGGGATGAAGCAGTCGCATTAATAAAGGCAGTTTTGGCATAATTACTCTTGATGCCTGCCTTCTCTGGAACTAATGGCCTGCGGTTGAGAAATCTGCTTGATTTAATTCGCCTTACAACCGCGGCACCTCACAATGCTATTAAGGGGGCAAAGAGGAAGTGGCATGTTCAGGGCAAATACAAGGCTACACTGAGATAACAGGAAGACTCTCTGGAGCAAAGACAGGGTGTGAGGTTAATCCTGTCCTTTGCATATGAAGGAGGAAGCCAGTAACTTATGATCAGTTAATTAAAATGAATAATAATTAATAATAATACTTAAGCAAGGTCGCGTCACATAGAGGTGAGGTGTTTATATGGAATATTTTTTGAGAAACCAATCCACATTGATTTCTCAAAAAATATTCCATATAAACACCTCACCTCTACGGTGCAACAGGCACCGTGACCAAATCCACAGCTTGATACCAATCTTGGAGGGTTTCAAAAGGCAAGGAACAGGACGGTAGACTCAAATAAACAAGCGGCATCGTCTAAGCCGGAATTCAATTTCCAGTTGGCTTGAAGAGTGGACAGTGATTGTATTGATCATTCATTAAAAGTGGCAGGAGCTGACTGGCTTGAGATGCAGAAAATGCTCAAGCTCATGTGTGCCAAAGCCTTTCCCACATGGTGTGGAGGTGAGGTGGCCAAGGTTGTCTCATCAATCATCATGGGTGGTACAAGAATAAGTGTGTGTGTGTGTGTGTGTGTGTGTGTGTGTGTGTGTGTGTGTGTGTGTGTGTGTGTGTGTGTGAACTGAGATCCAGGTGTCACCAGAAGCAATCCCAGCCACCTGTGACAGAAATACTACTTCCTATTACATGAAATGTGAAGCCCTAAGAGCAAAAGCCAGGACTTTGAATGTGTGGCTATCGTTCTGACAGAAACTGGCCTTGATTTCAGGTTCTCGTTAGAACACAAAAGCTAATCAAAGGTAATTTAAACCTAAAAACATTCAATCATCCTCTCTACCGCTTGTCCTTCTGGGTTGAAGGAAACTGGAGCCTGTTGAAGGAGACTCGGGGCACAATGCAGGGTAAACCCTGGACAGGGTAGCATTCCAATGCAGGACATAATCAACCCCTAATCCTTGGTAATTATTATATAACTGAAAAATGCTACAAAAAAACAAACAAACAAACAAAAACAATGAACAGCAAAGTAACCTGAATTCTGGGAGATTAAGTAAGCCTTTGCTGGTGCAGTTCCCATCTCGTATGTTAATGCAGGGCAGTAATGCCATCTGCAGTCATATCACACACTGTATAATCCTCTTAAACAGCAGTGTGTTTGCTGCGTACATGATGTTACTCACCATTTCCCCTGGATGTGGCTACACAGAACCAGTTTTATTTAGTAAATTTGTAAAGCTGATCAGCTTCCATTGCAAGGCTGAGAGGCAGTGCCTACAGTGCTTCAGTAAGTATTTACCCCCAAAATGTAGCCTAGAATACGAAACTGATGGGAAAAGGTCCGTCATTTTCAGAATTATTTAGGAATGAAAAAAGAAATTCTAGTTGTGATTGACAGATGTTGCCACACATATATATATATATATCAGTTGCTACTAAACCGAATCACATCAAAGTAAATGTAATGTTTGTAAATTAATGGGATCGTAACACGTGGCATGAGTGATCACAGTGAGGTGATGAAATTACCCAAAAAAAAAAAAAAAATGTAAGTAACAAAAGAAATCCTTTAGGTGGTCACGGTGGCTTAGTGGTTAGCACGTTCGCCTCACACCTCCAGGGTTGGGGGTTCGATTCCCGCCTCCGCCTTGTGTGTGTGGAGTTTGCATGTTCTCCCCGTGCCTTGGGGGTTTCCTCTGGGTACTCCGGTTTCCTCCCACAGTCCAAAGACATGCATGGTAGGTTGATTTGCATCTCTGGAAAATTGTCCGTAGTGTGTGAGTGTGTGAGTGAATGAGAGTGTGTGTGTGTCCTGTGATGGGTTGGCACTCCGTCCAGGGTGTATCCTGTCTCGATGCCCGATGACGCCTGAGATAGGCACAGGCTCCCCGTGACCCGAGGTAGTTCGGATAAGCGGTAGAAAATGAGTTAGTGAGAGAAATCGTTCACAGTTAGCGAGAGGTACAATGATTAAAATTCTTCTTGCAAACCACCAACTTTGATATCTTCTGATTTTACCAGCTCCACAAGTTGCCTTTCAAGCAATATGTCATCAATGTATACACCCTAACACTGCAGAAATCAGCAAATGCAAACAATGCAGCAACCACACCTCAAAAGCACAAGATGTGTAACTCTGCTACTGACTGACGGAAATCACTCCGAGAAACAGATATCACGGATTTGTTAGCATGAAGGTAGGACGTACGCAACAGCAGAGCATTGAAATTTGTGAAATGAATACTTCATAAATCACACCACACTATAGAAGAGGTCTGTTCTCAACACATTATTTTGGCACTTGTTTCAATAATTAGAAGAAATTGTAATGGCCACGTTTATCACAGCATTTTTGATAATTCTGTTCATCACGGTTATCTCCATCACGGCAGATGCATTGTGCTACTAATAGCTGGTTTAAACACATCTAAATAATTACAAGCTACAAAAGGATGCTTGAAAGTGAATGGAAAAAAAAGAGAAAGCTATCAAAACATTAAGTCACCATTAATCATAATTAAAGATAATCTACAGGCGTACTGATAGAAAATTGTCTCAATTAATGTCAATGCAGCTGAGTGGATTGAAGCGAGGCTTGTGTTTTCTCCAGGTGCAGTGTACACCTCCTGTGCTATTATTTGTGTATGTGTGTGTGTGTGTGTGTGTGTGTGTGTGTGTGTGTGTGTGTGTGTGTGTGTGTTTGTGTGTGTGCACCCTGCAGAGCAGTAAGTGAGTGAAAGTAGAGGAGTATGGCATATTTAGGTGGAGGTGGAGGTTGTGTGTAGGTGGGACTGTCAGGCAGGATCGAGCGCAGTGAAAATCTCTGAATGAGATTTTTGCTGAAATGTCTGGTCATGCGACAGTAAAGTGACAAACACACACTGACCCTGAGATGCAGCTGCCATCAGACGTGTCCACCGTTCATGGAAGAATTGCAGCAGCATTGCTTACTTATATGTCTTAAATAGATATAAAGAAACAAAATCTGTCCATATAATCTGTAGACTATTCCAAGACGATATTGCTTTAATATTAAAATGCACGAAAAGAACCACTCGCTGCAAAACAATACACCTACCACGGGGTGGAGTCAGACTTACCTGGGAGAAGTCAAGCGCTCGTCCGGTTGGTGGGGTGGGATTCGGTCTGGAGAAGTGTGTTTAATTTGTTGTTTCGTGTTGTACACCGTTTGTGCGAGGTAGGGTAAGATTTAGACGTACAGTACAAGAGGATCCAGTTTTACCCCTTGGACTGCAGAGAGTACTCTTGCACACACTGATGACTAAAAGATTTCAACACACAAGATTCACTTAGCCCCAGACTGCAGAGGGTGTGCTTAAGGATAATCATTCTGAAGCGGTTCGGCTGGCAAAAAACGCTAAGAACCGTGGCTGTAGCTGAACGACCGGAGATTTCTGCAACAAAAGCTGAAACAAGAAAACCTGATTAAATATGGAAAATGTTCTAAAATTTCTAATCATAGAGATGCTATGGTAAAAAGAGACATTTGGAAATCTTCCTAACTATCTCTGGAACAGTGTGTGCTTAACACCGAACATGTCCCCATTCTTAATCAGTCAGAGTAGATCGATGCTAATGCTAACAGGCCTGAGAGAGCGATGAGCAATGCAGGCTAACAGAGAGCCTATTCATCAAACACCTGCGGTGGCCCGGTTGCCAGTTCAGGCCCTCCCTCAGGGTCAGGACTGAGCGTGTGATAGATGCCTTTCATATGCTCTGCCCACTCCTCGGCACACACGTAGCCTGTGGCCTTCGGGGGCAGGAACTCATTTAAACATCACCAGTGAAGTGTCTGCATATAAACACACCATGGAGACCTTTATCGAGCAGGAAAGCATAATAGCAGCAGGGTAATTATACATTCACTGACCACTTTATAAGGAATACAATGTTGATGTCAGCTGTGCTGTGTTGTGTTTTATTTTGGCCGTTTTGTTTTTCAGAAACTGCTTGCTTATAGCCTGAGATTTGCAAGCACAACATGTTTTAGACTTTGCACAGGCTTTGCACAGGATGGTGCACAAACGGTGTCACTTCGGCAGGCAGAAAACCCTTTGTAGATGAGAAAGGCTATACTGGTTCAAGTGGACATGAAGGCTACGCTAACTCATAAAAATGTGAAGCCTGGTGAGCTGGCCTGCAACAGTGGAAGACCAGATCAGGTTCCACTAAGACATCTAAGGCTAGAGTAACCACAGGTTTACCAACACTGGAAAACTGGAGACAGATTTCCCCCATTCTGATGTTTGATGTAAACATTAAATGATACTCTTGACCCTGTATCTGCATGTTTTCATTTACCGCACTGCTGCCACATAATTGGCTAATTAGATAATTGCATGAATGGGCACGGAGTTTCCATAAAAACTCTTTGTACTGTGTATTTGACAGACTACAGTTCCTCCTGTCTAATCTCTGCACCTCAGAGTGCAGTGAACTGAATGCAGCTCCTGCAGTGTCAGCTTTCTGTACTTCTCTCATTTCCTGCCTCTGTCCTATTTGGCTCCAACCTGATCCCAGTTAGGTTAGTTTTGTTCCTTCATCCAACACTCCACACTGAGACCTACCGTCCTCCAACGCAACCCACTCAATCCGATGATCTAAGACACTTTATTAGCCAGGGCAAATCTGTCAAAAGCAGTGAGAGTCAACACCCCATAACCGTGTACTGCGTTGGCGAGGTATAAACAGATGCTCCATGGGCTACACCCTAAGGCTAGGTTCCTCAGCCCACGCTAACCCACCACCACCGTATTTCAGCTTGCTGTCCATCTGTCAGGAGAATAAACGAGTGGGTGATGAGGGCTTGGCCCATTTGGGCCCCTGCAGCCCGGAGTAAACAGTCCTGGCTGGACGCAATGCTAGCAGGCACTGTGAATCATGTCACTTGGCAAAAGCAAACAAACAAATTAGCTTTCCAGTGAGAGGTGGCCAGGCTTTCCACAGCCACCATGTGTACCCGTGAAGCAAGAGGAAATGAAAAGGTTAGGAACAAGTGAGCAACTGGTTTAAATGAGATGGAGATGTCAACAGGGTGCTGCAAAGAGGTGCAAAATAGGAACAACTGGCCAGGTTTATTATAATGTGCAGAATGGGTACGCGCTCAAGAATGACCCTACTGCCTATAGGCAATCAGTGACGCAAATCTGTAGTGATGGGGAAAGGTATTTTTAGTTTTTGCGTGTTAGGAGTGACATCTTTTACCTCACAGATTGGTGAACGTATTCACTGTATGAGTTACTCCCATTAGAGCTTTGTATGAATAATAAATAATAAATTCATTGCCAAGAACATAAAAAAGTCGCAGCATGTCTACACCCCCAAATGTAGTAAAAAAAAGGGACATTGCCCTAGATATTTTATAGATTTATAGTTTATCACAATGCTGTTGATGTATTTGCGCTTATATTGATGGTTCCTATGGCAACAGGATTTTGTTCAGCTGATGCTCCAGATAACTGAAAATTGTTAAAGTGTAATGGAGTAAAACCCTTAAGGACATGCTATTATAAAAACGTAATCAACCTCGAGCATCACACTACTTCATCATTGATTCATTTCCTAAGATAGCACACCACCTTCGTGCGTCATTCCTTACAAATGCACCTTCATTTCTTGTTAAAGACAGAGCTATTAATTAAAAATGACCAAAGCACTAGCTCAAAAAATTAAGATTACACAACAACAGCAGAAAATTGACTTAGTCCTAAACCTATTCCAATTTCTAAGCGGTCACAAATCTGCTGCTTGTTTACAAAAAAAAGATGTATTATGACTTATATTACAGTGTCATGATGACATAGTCTTATGGTCATGATGTCATGACATGTCACACATCAAAATTAAACTCAGGCTAATTTAGAGTCAGAGAAAACATATGCGTCACCCTGTCCTTACAGTGTTCTGGCAATGCCATAGATAATTGTAGAAATTTCATAAATACTCACATTAATCTTAAAGCCTGAGCAAATTTACACAACTTTACAACGAATGCTAATCACTGATGAGCCTTCACTCTGTAACAGTGTCATCCAGCAGGTTTTCATCTCAAGGTTGCCACCAAGTGATCGACTTCAGCAGACAAATTTCATAGAACAATTTTTGGATGTTCTCACCTTTGTTCAATATTATTATTATTATTATTATTATTATTATTATTATTATTACATCTTATTCAGTCCAAATCATTATTACCATGTCAATCTGACATACCACGAACGAATATTACTACCATTTCAAATTCATAGCACTGAGATAAAACCCATAGTTATGAGAATTATTACATTAATCAGCTTGATATTAATAAAAAAAAACACAATTCATAAAGAACAAACCTGAGATATTGGATTCTTACATCAAATAAAAGTGCACAGAGCTGCATAGTGTGTTAATTTGACTGTTTAGACCATTCAAGGATGTTTTCTACTGAAATCCATATGTGGCTGACGATATAAAAGGTGTTCGACTCTCTAAATAACCTACCATGTAATCCTTCATGTTCCTTAGACAAATAGATGCAAATTACTGTGAAGTTTAAACCCCAGACTCTCCAGGCGCATTATATTCTCTTTTGAAATTCTCTAGCTGAAGGGCTTGCCGTGCTCTCTTCAGTTTAAATCAACACCTCGTCACAGTCCATTAACAGTCTGATTGCCAGGTAATTATTATGCTCCTAAATTAGATTTGACCACATTGAAAGTAAATTAAGTAATCATGCATTAACAGGGTCTCATCCAATGGGAAGGCTGTTCACACACATTAGTATGATGGCAAAGAAAATAGGTAAGATAAAACCTCAGCGGTTGGCCTGGTTACCTGCTAAATGAAACGCTACGGGCTTAACGGCTAAGACGGCTCACAGGCTCGGATTTATTATTGGTTTGCATGTGGAAAAACAAGTGGAAACATGATAATACCGCCATAAAAGGGAAACCTGGTTTATTCATGGCCTGTGCGATGAGAGCCAGAAATATATCTTATCCATGTTTGAGGCACTTTTAAAGGCTTTTATGCTCAGGAATCTCTGAATGTCAAATGAGGATGAGGTTCCCTTTTGAATCTGGTTCCTCACAAGGTTCCTTGCTCTTCCATCGAAGTCACCACAGTCACCTCAGGCTTGTTCATTTGGGGATGAATCCAAACACATTTTAAATATAACTCTAATATTAATCTTTGTATCATATTAACACTTTGTACTATAATTCTTATGTTCTGTAAACCTGCTTTGAGACAATGTCCATTGTTAAAAAACGCTATACAAATAAAATAAAATCGAATTGAACAGAATTGAAATTGATAAAGTTAGACCCCTCAGTGTGAATGACTACAGCTGGGAAATCACAATTACAAGTGCAAATGTAATAGATGAGTCGTGTAAGCTCATTAAACTGGGGTCACAGGAAAGTACGGAAATGTCCAAGATTCCAAACGAAGCCGCGTTTTAATCAAAAGAAGAAACATTAAAACTGTGAGTCATCGAAAACAGACAATAGAAAACCAAACGGACAAACAATTTAAACACACACGTAGAGAAACGTCTCGAACGGACAAGGAGTAATGTGACGTGTAAAGAATGTAGCAGGTGCATGTACAGCTAGGTAATGCAGCTATTTGGGCAATACAAAGGAACATAGGAAGATAGGAACAAATGAATAATGTAGTTCAGTCACATCAATCAAAAACACACAACAGGGGAACACACTCAGGTAGCAAAGCGGAAGACTAGCACCGGAGAGAAGGGATACTGAAGGGAAGGAAGCGGTGGAACGATAAAACTTTCACAGAAGGGAAACATTCTAGACGTGAAGGCATCCGAGATCAAAATATACAGTACAATGAAATAAAATAAAAAAAAGGAAGAAACTAAAATATTTTTTTTCATCCAGTTGATCTTAATCCAAAGTTCCTTAAAATAAAAAGTGAATTAAAAGTTCAAATGAATCTAAAGTATCTAAAACTACTCCAAATGATGATTTCTTATTACCATGGTAACATTGGATATATATATTCTTAGCCTACTCTCATCTCAGATGCCAACAGATTTTTAAAAAGTCTATCTTAAAAAGGTTTTCATTCAGGTAACACGACACCTTCAACACAGCCGCCGTCTTTAGCGTTCGGATCGTAATGAATTTGTTATTACACGTCATCTAGTTTCAAATTGCTGCTTCACTTGTTATGTAATTATGCACATGTGGCACAAGTTGCAGTTTTAATTATAACGTGGTTCTCCAGATCTGAACCGGCTAAACTGAACTGAAAAATAAAGACTGTAATAAAGCTGTTATGATTTTGAGATTGCAGTCAGAGGTATTCATACAGGAACGACACGTGAATATATGCTTATTAGCACAGCACATAGATCTCCTGTCAACATTTATTTAACAGAAAAAAATATCACAGAGATATTTATTACAAATCCCAGTGTCTAATGTCACCGAGTGGCACTTTAAAAGCTCTTGAGAGTTATAAGATAAAGCACGTGTTTAATTTGTGTGTCATTAATACAAGGGAATTGACCACGTATTCATCACCGGGATGGCGTCGTCTTCGCATGGAGCCACTGTAATGCGGCGATATGACACTCTTACATTAATTTACATGTTCTCATGCCAATGTGTGCACAACCGCGTTCACACCAGGTGAAAAATTACATTTCTTCGGAACGTTCGTTCCCGAAATGATTTAGGGTTGTGTCTGTGTACTTGGCATTAATGATGATAATTTCATTTGAGTTGCTCACAAAGTGATTAAACACCAGAAAAACAAGATTGTGAACGTGTAATTTGCCAGGACAAAAAAAAAAAGAAAAATAAAAAGTGTCATTTCGGATAAAGTAACGATTCCGCTCCTCACAGCCACCCACCTCTTCCTACACACGCAGCCAGTAAAGGATGATGATGCTTATGGGTGGCTGGATTCCACAAACACTGTATTTACTTCAGGTACTCTCCTACTCATATTCTCAGCAGTGCAGCCAATAAATTAGTGTCTCTGAACTGGACCATTTCCTGGCTCTCCCCAATCCAATACTGAGAGGCTGAAAGGCAAAGGATTTCTCTCTGTAAATGTGCTCCAGCCGCCACAGCCTGTGGCTTATTATGCTGTTATGAGTCCATTCCGAGTAAAGCTCATGCTGTTAAAGTGATTTAGCAGGATGGCTTTGGCAGAGGTAAAAGGAAACAATACAGCTCTGCACCAGCAGCGGACGGCTGCACTTGGCCTGCCGCTGCTCCGGAGCAGTGATGGAGCTGCAACCGGACACGGCCTTGAGCCTTTTATTCAGCCGACGGTACCTGAAAAAACTCTGAGTGCATTTGTAACCGGTGTGCATCAAGTAGGAAAGCTGAAATATATCAAATAAATGTGCCACTATCTCTATAGCACAGTGCCACTAACTTTATCTTTTAGATATTTTTTTAAAATGTACCTATCACTATGCCATTCAAAATAGAGCGGAAGAAGGGGAAGGTAGGCAGGAAATGCCCTGGGGTAAAAAAAGAGAAATGCAGCGTTCTGACAGTCCCTCAAAGTCAGCTACATCATTCCAGTTCATCACTGATCTTACAGTAGCTCCAGATGTGAGCTGGGTTGTTTGTTTAATTTTGATTCCACAGCTTATTTATTTTTTTAAAAATTATTTTTACTTTGCCTGTGACATTTTCAGGAACAAATTAAAGTGATTTCTACTTTCCAGAATATACACATACACGTACTAGCAGCCTAATATAAACCAACACATGCTAGGCTAATGCTAATGTTTATGAACAGGGTTTGTGAACATGATACGAGAAGATTCATATCACTGCTACTATTTTTTGTTGCATCCCCCAATCCGAACTCTAATGAACAGCGTGTGACTCACATTCGTACTGTATCTGTGTTTGCATCTGTTTAATAAAGCACACGATGTGATCGTTAGTATTCATATGAACTAAATAATTAAATATATCTAAAAGCATTTGCACACTGCAAAAAAAAAAAAAGATCTTAGCAAGTGAAAATATCTTGAATATGGTCAAATCTATCTAATAATTAATGTGTAATATTTAATATTTCATAGTGTATAATGAGACTATTACAAACCTGACAATTTAAAGCATGAAATAAGGAAAACCGTCTAAGAACCGGCCGAATAATGTAAGATTGTTTTACAGCAGTCTCATCATAGGTAATATTACATATATTTGCCCATTTGAAAAGATAGATAGATAGATAGATAGATAGATAGATAGATAGATAGATAGATAGATAGATAGATAGATAGATAGATAGATAGATAGATAGACAAACAAACATTCAGAGAGACAAACACAGATAAATAAACAGACAGACAGATAGTTTAATAGACAGACAGACAAACAGACAGATATATAAAAAGAAAGATAGATAGATAGATAGATAGATAGATAGATAGATAGATAGATAGATAGATAGATAGATAGATAGATAGATAGACAGACAGACAGACATTCAGAGAGACAAACACAGATAAATAGACAGACAGACAGACAAACAGACAGATATATAAATAGAAAGAAAGATAGATAGATAGATAGATAGATAGATAGATAGATAGATAGATAGATAGATAGATAGACAGACAGACAAACAAACATCCAGAAAGACAAACACATAAATAGACAGACAGACAGATAGTTTAATAGACAGACAGACAGACAGACAGACAGACAAACAGATATATAAATAGAAAGAAAGAAAGAAAGATAGATAGATAGATAGATAGATAGATAGATAGATAGACAAACAAACATTCAGAGAGACAAACACAGATAAATAGACAGTCAGACAGATAGTTTAACAGACACACAGACAGATATATAAATAGATAGATAGATAGATAGATAGATAGATAGATAGATAGATAGATAGATAGATAGATAGATAGATATGGCTTGTAATTGTAATTTTTTATATTATGTAATATAAAATGATGTAATATTTATATGTAATATTAATATTATAGTTGTGATTAATCAGGAAATAATTAAGATATATTTAATATATTATGTTATTTGTCATATACTTCATTCCTTCTGAGAACAGCTTCATAAAGACTCCACGAGGTGTTATCTGTTCATCTGCTTAAGCCATGACCAAACAAAGAGGAAAAGCATCCCGAGTCCACTTTCATACCTCTATACACAGCCGTCACACATCAAGCACAGATCCATTCAGCTGCAAATATGCACTTCTTCTTTTTCTAATTCGAATCTGAGTGCACACTCCACACTGTTATTAACTGGCCTTGTGGAATGCACTTTTGCGTTAACACAGTCAAGTGCAACATGTTCCGTCAGTTATTATTAAACCCAGCAGGATTTGCACTGTGAGATTTCAGACTTCTATACAATCTTTGCGGATTCCTATAACAGCGTGTGTGATAATGTGTTCGCCACCTCGGATTATATGAGCAGATTCCCCTTTAACCTTAGTCCTACAATTAAAGTCTACACGTTCTTCCCTGTCGATCACAGCACCGCTAGCCGATCGTCAGCATCTTTCCTCTGAGCGTGTCACATACGTGATATATAGATAGTTTCTTCTGCAATATACGCTCTAAATAGTGTAGATATGGCAAAAGGGTCACTTATACAGAGATTTTAAGATTCTGCAAGCTTGAGGAAATAAGGGATTTCATTTCTTGCCCATTCGTTTCATCATTTGGTTTATGTCATTTCCATTCTAGCTGCCCCATGAGTTTTGGGTCATCCTATGCTGCACTGTTAGATGTGCATCCTAGTAGTGGTCACACTCAGAAATTTGAATCAAACTTTTCTAAAAACTGCAGTCTCAGAAATAAAGGTTTCAGACTGCCTTGTCACTGAAGTGATGAAATGTGAATATATACTGTAGTATAGTATATAGACATAGTATACAATTTCAGTCAGGACCATTCATTCATTCATTTTCTACCGCTTATCCAAACTTTTCGGGTCACAGGGATCCTGTGTCTATCTCAGGCGTCATCGGGCATCGAGGCAGGATACACCCTGGACGGAGTGCCAACCCATCGCAGGGCACACACACACTCATTCACTCACACACACACACACTACGGACAATTTTCCAGAGATGCCAATCAACCTACCATGCATGTCTTTGGACCGGGGGAGGAAACCGGAGTACCCGGAGGAAACCCCCGAGGCACAGGGAGAACATGCAAACTCCAGACACACAAGGTGGAGGCGGGAATCGAACCCCCGACCCTGGAGGTGTGAGGCGAATGTGCTAACCACTAAGCCACCGTGCCCCCCCAGTCAGGACCACTTGAGTCAAAATAAAGACAAATATTTGACATATATTTAGATTTTTATTTGCAAGCTTGTTAAATTTTACATTTGGCGGTATGGCTCTGTTCTGAATTCCCCATCCTTTTCATGAGCTCCATGAAAGCTAGACAGGGAACAGCAGCAGTTTCTGGGGACAATCTCCCATTTAAAACTGGGAAAGCAGCTAGACAAAAATCCCCCCCATTTAGAACAGAGCCTGCATCAGTGACAACAGAATGACACTGATTACTCAGTTAAACACAAAGTTTCAAGGAGGAGCTAGGGGAGGAGGTGGGTTGCAGCAATGCAGAGGAAACAGCCAAGCAGACAGACTGAAAATACATTTAAATAGGGCGCCCTGTTTGAAAGGGACCAATTGCCTGCTTAGAAATCAGATCAGCTCATGGGCGGGGTTAGAAATTTTTGACAATCAGCTGATAGCCGAGCTTGACTATGTGGCCTGGTTGAACTGACGCTGAACGCTATATTAAAGGCATGTACTGTACATCATGTCGCCTCTGATGGTATGGAAACAACAAGGCCAGTTATACTGTACTGTATGTTTGTGACATTTGTGTTTGAGATCGAAGGATGAATTTCAGTTTTAATTTTTCTGACATTTATATCCAGATGTGTTAAACGAAATACATGGCAACCCTTTTAATATTTTCAGAGTGGACTGTAGTTAGACCTGAAGGAACACCGATCTACTTTAAAGGTACGTCACATATTCAAGCCCTCACAACCAGACTGTGCAATAGTTTCTTCTCTCAAGAGATCAAGCTTCAAACAGAACTGAAATATATCACACACACACACACACACACACACACACACACACACACACACACACACACACACACACACACACACACACCCAACTCACCCAATTGCCAGTTGAGTTATCTATAACTCACCCATTTGCTGTTTTTGCACAGCACAATTTCTCAATACTTCACCAAACTGCTGCTACTACATGGGTTTGTTCAGTATATGTTTACAATTTGCTCTAGTTGCACAATAGACTTTATAATATACAGTATGCACACTGGTCAGCACTATTTTGTGTATTTGTCTTGTATTGCTTTGTATTGTGTGTTTGCATTGTCTTTTATTCTGCACTGTTGCACTAGGATGCACTTTATGTGTCTAGGACTTAAGTCATTAGATCTGTGTTGTTTTATGTAGCTTTATGTCCTTTTGTATGTAGCTCCATGGTCCTGGAGAAATGTTTCACTTATTGCGTCAGGTATATAAGATTGAAATGACAATAAAAGACTTGACTTGACTTATGCCTTTTTAAGATATTAGTACCACATCAGTGACAAGTAAAATAAAATTTTGGTTAATTCTTAGGGGGCAGAAAATTGTTGTTAATTATCTTTGGTTATAATGGCAATAAACTAATGGCTGCCGGTGTATAGCGAAGCCTGTCGAGCTCAACACCCAAACAAAATTTCTTACACAATGCACTGTTTTGTCTGTGATAGCACCATTCAGACAGAATATAGCAGTAAATCCAGGCAGCCGTAGTTAGTAGTTAGTGTCTGAGTGCCTCGTATTGCTTTTGCAGCGTGATTGCGTGCTGTAGAAGCTCACTGAATTGAGTGAAGTCTGAAGCCACAAAACGACACTCAGCACTCATCCGTCTGCTTCAGTAAACTTCTTCTACATCATGGCCGACAGCCATGGTCAGCCATTTTTGAATTTTCTGTCTGAATTTTAACTTTGAGTCATGTTAAATTGGCCTCTTCAGGAAACGTTGCTGAATGGCTGTGTAGCACTTCACCTGGAGTGTCAAACTGAGCATCTCTGAATAATCTCCATCCACCACCTAGGTGAAATATTAACCGGGGTTTTAACAAGATAATGGCTTGCTTTAAGTATGAGAGGGAGTTGGTAAGGTGTTATTATGGTATGCTAATGACTGACACGTTGCGTGTGCCAACGATTGGTGATGGTGTTTAAAAGTTTATACTGCTATAAGGAAGTGTTTAGCATGAGCGTTGTGCATTAAAGGTGAGGTCTCCGTTGTTTGAGAAATGCTTCAGAAAACTGAGTCGGGACGTCAAACAAAACAAAAATCAAAACAAACGTGTAGCCAGTGAGCAGAAAGGGGCGTGTCTCGTCAATATGGGTGGAGAGAGTGTTCAGTGCGCATGTGTGACATTAGCAGAAAGCGGTTTTAACATTGACATGGAGGATAAAAAGAAATAAAGAAATCGAAGAAAGGGTTACGATAAGGCCAGAAGTAGGACGTGTTAATATAGGATCAGCTTTCCAGTGCTGGAGAGAACTGAAGGAGCAGGAAGTTGGCCACATATTCACAGATTGGAGTTTCCCGAGTCAATAACTCCTGAGCTACTACACAAATAACACCTCTTTTCTATCGTAGTAATGATGTAATGAGGAGGCATACGGCTGTGGATCCATCTGCAGCTGAGTTTTAATGACAATCAGAAGTGTGGTCAGACAGGCAATAATCAGGACGGGCAGAGGTACAAATATCAGAGGAGAGACAAAAATCAGAGTCCAGAACAGGCAAAGGGTCGGGGCAGGCAGAAATCAGACAGAAGAGCCAGAAACAGGAAACAGGATAATACCAGGAAATCAGAACACAGGAAAATGCTCAGAATGACAGTACGGAGACTAGTCGAGACCTCGCACAGATGTCAAGTTCATGTGTGGTTTTAAAGGGAGCGGAGATGAGAAACAGGTGGCGGTGATAATGAGCGGGACTGGTGGTGGATGGGAGGTGTAGTCCGGAAGCGCGCTAGTACTCCGGAGACGGGTCTCTATGGTGGCGCTCAGACGGCAGCTCGTAGTTCGTGACAAATGTAGAGAGGCAGCTACAAACACGTTATTTGTGTAGTAACAGCGTTTAGCTCAGGAGTTATTGACTCGGGAAACTCCAATCTGTGAATATGTGGCCGACTTTACTTAAGACGCCGAGGCGCTTTTTTCCTTCTCGATAGGTGAGTAACGTTGGTTTTGCTTTGTTACACAGAACTAATATATGCCTTTGTCCTTTACATGATTATGCTTGTGTGTCATTTTTGCTTGTTTGTTTATCTGCAATCGTATTGTTCTTCCCTTCAGCCATGATAAAGACACATTTCTATCCATTAGTTGCCTGGGTTACGTATGTACGTTATGTATGTGTGGGCGGAGCTATCAATACAGGGGTGATTTCAAATGTCAACATTGGTTTGCAAACAATGGAGACCGTACCTTTAAGGATATATAACTGATTGATTAAGATTGAACAACGATACGGATGAGAACGGATACAGACCTGAACTGGTGATTGAGTATTTATTTATTTATGCATTAATTTATTTAAAAAAACCTTCCAGGTTAGGTCTGTGTATCAGGTTGTCACAGGACAAACCCGAAAACCGGCAAAGAAGCACTTGTTCACTGAAAGGGTTGCCAGGGGTCAGCCAAATCCACCCAATTGAACTACAATTCAAAAACAGATATGGATATTTTGAGCACTAAACAGATACAAATAGAGAAAATATAAATCCCCCAGCAAGCATATTATAAGATTTTTACCGATTTGAAATCTGTTACCATCGATGAGAGTCTAAAAAACAAGCCTACTCATCTGGTTCACTATCTGAGGGGAGGAAGATTGCATATTCCCAGGCCTCTTGACTGTGATTGCATTTGACATCTACCACAGGCTGTTGACCCTCACATCAGCTCGCCATTTCTGTAAAAGACTGCAGAGTGCTGATCCTTCCTCAGTTGTCTTCACTGTCAGAGCTGTGATGTATGACTGCTTTCGCATATTACTATTACATCATGCCGATCCACGTCCTGACCGTAAGCATAGCCTGTAAAATCTTGGCATGAGACTTTAGAAGAATAACAAAAGGCCCTGCAGAATAGATTAAGACTTCAAGGAGCTGATATTCAGCCCGACACGTGTTCAGTGCTTGAGGTGCTGAGATGTGTGTTATGTGCCTTTGCGCTTTGTTAAGCACACGCTGATGTAGCGGCAGGGGGCTTGCTGTGCTGTAAGGTGTGTGTGTTTGTGTGTGTGTGTGTGTGTGTGTGTCAGAGAATGTGTCTGTTTGTTATTTGGCCACAAGGAGGAACATATGCTTGTGTCACACTCACTACTGCAGACTCATACCACAAACTGTGCCATGCTTGACCACACACTGGATGTGACTCAACACTACGGATTTCATGGGCAATTGAACTCTCTTCAACCCCCACCCCCACCCCCCCCCAAAAAAATTAAATAAATAAAAAATGCACTCAACAAGGATGAAACCTCAGATGCAGACACAGGCCCGGAATCTGCCACAGTGCTGTGTAGTACTACTGCTTAGTCAAAAAACCGACAAACAAACAAACAAAAAACTCTCTATGCAAAATATGTCTTATTCTGCATTAACAGAATTGTGCAGGATTAATAATATACAGTTTTCCGTAGATAAAGTTTTCTGTGAGCGGACACTGACGCTGCACTTCAAGAGTTTCCAGTTTCAGGTAAACCTGCAGCTCAATTTTTTTAGATCCAAGGTTCTGCAATTTCCAGTTTGTTTGTCACTTAAGAAGCTGTGTATTCTTTTTCTTCTTCTTATTATTATTATTATTATTTTGAAATCTTATTAGCTTCAACTCAGAAAGTACAACATAGTAATACTATAATAATAACCTTAGTAATAACATAGTAATAACATAGCAATTACCTAGTAATAACAGAGTGAAAACATAGTAATTACATGGTAATAACAGAGTGATAACCTAGTAATATAGTAACAGTGTAATAACTATTTTTCAGGATATCATTAAATCATATAAAAGGTATCACTTTTTATTCTTAAAAAAATAAACAGCTGTATTTGTTGGCAAAACGCTGTGGTGTAAGATTCATTTATAGAATGAGCTGGTTATAGAAAATAACCTTTTTTTGTCTCGTTTTATTCTTCGCATATGTCCTCGCAATACATTAGATAAATAGTTTAAGCACTCAAAAACAAAACATATAAATGTAATGTCACTTACTGTTTCTACAGCAATTACAGGATAAAATCTATCTATATGACACATTGCACGGTTTAGGCAGTATACGCCCTGCTACTAAAAAATACAATTTCCCTTTGTTATTTATTTATTTATGTATTTATTTATTTATTATATAGCAAACAACGTTATACCGAACAGCAATTAAATAAGGAAAGCTAAATCTTTGTGAAACTTATTAACTGCTCATGCTCAGATCCTAATGGGGCTCTAAATGTGGGCTTTATATAACAGAGAGTAAGAGAGAGAGAGAGAGAGAGAGAGAGAGAGAGAGAGAGAGAGAGAGAGAGAGAGAGAGAGAGGCACCAAGGGTAAAACCATTAAACTTATAAACTCTGATAAAGATAAAAGTTTGGGGTGTAAAATCTGAGCTGCGTTTGAAGCCGTTATAACACTGTGGCTGCATCACAACAATTAAATTCTGAATTAATACCGTTTTAGATCAATAAAACGCTGCAGTCTTTGTTATATCCATAGAAAGTGCTATTCTTTTTAGCTTAGCATAAACAGGCTGCATTGCATAGTGGAAGAAATGCTTAGTACAAATATTATTAATGAGAAACTATTTACTGGACGCTGGATTTTTTTCTTGTCCGATTTTTGGCGCTGATTTATAAAAGCCATGTAGGTATTTAAACTCTCCTTACCATGTTACCGCTTTAATACACGGCTGGGATTAACTGTAATGGATAAATATTTGGTGTTCTTAATTACAGGAACACTAAATATTTTTTATTGTAAAGCGGTTGTTGCATCCAACCAGGAATCTAGAACGAGGCAGCAGATCAGCAGATCATGTGACAGGTCACGTAAACCTAGTTTGTTTGTCTGAAGCTCCTGGGAAATGGATTTTGTGT
>NC_062538.1:5495732-5497747 GCF_022655615.1 Tachysurus fulvidraco
CTTCTGACTAATGCACACCACCCAAACACACACCAGCCTGCTGAATTGGAAGGCGAAAATTGCAGGCTTCCTTTTTTAAGCCGTCATGATTTTCACATTTTACTTCCATTCGCTTCCCTTGAGGGCGAAAAACATGGGTGAAAAGTTCTCGATGATGTCTAATTTCTTGGGTAGGAGTTGAAGGCAAATCAATAACAGCTAGTGGTTGCTTTAGTAGATAGTGGGTTTTAAAGGAAAATAAATAAAACATTTCAACCAATTTGCTAGTTCAGTTGTTAGAAGCAAGCATAGCAATAATTACAGTAGTCAAACAGGGAAAAAAAATTACACCGGTTTCTCACAGTTAAGTTATTTTACCAATTCCCACCCATTAGCTTGTTCTCTCCTAACATACGACAAAATCCATATTGAGGGAGAAGGCGAGCTCATGCTTTCTCCATTCACACTGAATCGATTCCACCTGCTGCATCGCACGGCAGAACAACACAACACAACACAACAAACACAATTGGGCTTCTTCCACATACATGATCTCACGATTAGTGGTTTAATAAATGGTTAGCGTCATTATAACTGAGGACGGGGAGCGCGACGGCGTCCGTCTTAACCAGAGAGAACGCCGTGTTTGGATGCTGGATTTAAAGAGCGCAACCACAAAAATAATTGGAATAGTAATATTCAAACTAGAATGTACATTTCCTGAGGAAAATGTGAATGGTGCTTGCACGTGGCAAATCTCGGCACTCGGTTGCTAGGGTGAAATCTTAGGAATTTCCCATTCAAGTCAATGGGACTTTTTTGGCCGCTTTTTCATCCGCTGTGCAAACATCGTTGGTTTGATCGCTTATAAAAGTCATAGCACACCTCTCCTTAATGAGCCGGTCGATTTGACATCTCATTCATGGGTGGAGGACAAAAGCTGCGGGACAAGTTACACGCCAAAATTTTTGTCCGGAAGAAGAATATGCAAGATAACAAGATTGTTGCTTTGCAAGCACCATTAATAATTAGTGCAACATAATTATCCTCCAAGATTATAAATGAGAATCATCTTACACTGATTACTGCTGCAGAGCATTTCAAAGGGAAAAAGCGTTCACTGTTTTCCACAGTGTTTTATTTCTTTTTACAGAACAACAACTTGACAATTTTTTACATTTCTATTTATTTTATAAAAATAACATGGTTTGTCAAACACGTTCCTTCTCGCTGACGTTATAGTAGCTATAAAACAGATGATCCCATGGCAGCCTTTGTCTTCATCTCACTTGCGGAGTTTATATTTTTTCCCTCTGCTGAAGACTCTCCATTAGTGTAACCAGTGGAGGAGCCAGAGAGGTGTCCGGGGTGGCACTGAACACCCCTGACATCTGATTGGCCACCACGGGTGAATTTTTATTAGATAGCAATGGAAGTTGATTGACATCTCATTTCACATATCAAAAGAAGTCTTTGTTGACGTTTGGTCGCGGGCACCGCTCAACATTTCAAATCCATCGATCGATGACAAGAAAGAGTTGAGAGGTAGAGAAGAATACTGTAACAGTCTAATACTAAAACATCAAATTTCAGTAAGTTTTGAGATTAAACATCAGGATTAAGTTTTCCAGAAAAATATTTTCACTATATAAATTGACGTTAGACGTTATTAACAGATTAATCAGACGAGAGAGATCGGTTCGTTTCTCAGTTTAGACATAATTGACATAATATACATAATATACCTAAAGTTGCCTTGGCCACCTCAGGTATAAAACTCTAGTTCCGCCACTGAGTGTAACACTTACTGACACTGGAGACTCCTTTCATTCATGCATTTTCTACCGCTTATCCGAACTACCTCGGGTCACGGGGAGCCTGTGCCTATCTCAGGCGTCATCGGGCATCGAGGCAGGATACACCCTGGACGGAGTGCCAACCCATCGCAGGGCACACACACACTCTCATTCACTCACACAATCACACACTACGGACAATTTTCCAGAGATGCCAATCAACCTAGACTCCTTTTATAA
>NC_062538.1:5498247-5518247 GCF_022655615.1 Tachysurus fulvidraco
GAGAGAGAGAGAGAGAGAGTTGCATAAATACAAAAACAATCATTACAGTTTAGTGTCATTGTGTATTGTATTACTTGCTTTATTTTGTTTTCCCTGTACTGCTAATGTCTGTTGTGACTCATTAATATTCATTTGAAGACCGCCCTTTGCCCAGAACCTTGAGTATAAATGATCTGAATTTGACGAGTTTAATGTTTAATAGTGGTTGGTTATGTTTAATTATTAATGCATGATCCCTATAGTAAATATTTATTTGCTTATTTGTTCATTTATTATTATAATCATCATCATCATCATCATCATCATCGGTCTGATTCATGAGCCATGCCCATCCTGACAGTTTGTAGTGGTTGTATTGGACAGACGTTGGCCACTCGCACTGGGACGACACATTGCATTTAGCCAAACACCGTTTTAAAGATGCTGTACATGCGTTAAAAGTCAGATTTTTTATTGAGTGGTCAGAGCTGGAGCTTTTCTAACAGTCTGAGCTTTGTCTAAGACGAGGATGGAAATTACTGCTGTCTGTCACAGCACTAATTACTGCATTAGTATTTAAAGATTAGACAGGACACGCCACAAAGCCTCTCATTTTACTGCATTTCATCCAACAGTGCCACCCAGAGACCACCACACCATCCACTCTTACCATGTCTTCATCCGTCTGTATGTCTCCTTCCTTCCAATCTCTCTCTCTCTCTCTCTCTCTCTCTCTCTCTCTCTCTCTCTCTCTCTCTCTCTCTCTCTCTGTGTACAAGTGTGTAGGCTCACTAATGGTCTGCACTAATTCCCCATTTGTAATAATGATCAAAAAGCAATCACACCAGCAGGAATAAACACAGCAAAACAAAGGCAACTATCAATCATCACATGCCGACCAGCAGCATTTCTTCAAACACACACTCCATCAAAATGGCAAATATGTGGGTGTAAGTACGGAGGTAAATGTCTGAGAGAGAGAGAGAGAGAGAGAGAGAGAGAGAGAGAGAGAGAGAGAGAGAGAGAGAGAGAGAGAGAGAGAGAGAGAGAGAGAGAGAGAGAGAGAGAGGACAAAAGAGAGAGTACATGTGCAGAACTAACGTAAGCCTTGTTTTGAATAGATGCTGTCTACAGTGCATTTCACTGGGCTCCACACATGAGAGGGTTATTAATTGAGATCTTAAGCGTAGCTGACTGCTGCCGAATGATGCGCTGAACCCCTCACGGAAAGGCGGCCAAAGAAGATTGATCTGACTCTGCAAAACACAGACTCAAACCGGGAATGACAAGAGTCTCACTGTCTCATAAACGCAATTACGTTTGTTCATTTATCCAGACGCTGCAGCCGTCATTACCAGCACCGAAGTATTGCTTTTGTCAAGCTCCTAACCAACAGAGTTGTAGAGATAATGTTGCACTCGCACTGCCGGGAGATGGAGAATACACAAGTAGAAGACAATGGCGTTGTTAAGTCACTTAAGTCGTGTCTGAACTCGAAATGAATTCAAAAAGTGCTTGCACACGTCTATTTGCCAGCGCAAGACTATCAGTTTTGGTTCATTTGCCTTTTTGGATTGGGTTGATTTCACATTGCGCATAATTAAACGAACCGGAAAGCAAAACAAGTAGACAAACTGAAAACTGTACTCGTAAGTCTTCTGTGGATCGTTCATATGGAAAAATGTATAGAAATTGTTCCTAAGCGATTAAAGAAATCACCGGAGCTTATCTAAATGTTTAGATAATTATAGGAATACCTAGCATAACACATTTTAATTAAAGAGAAAAATGTTATTTTTCTTTGGATCACGTTTCTACGGCACTACGGCTCAGTCTGTTGGTTCATTCTGTGCCCCGTGGTGCAATTTTTGGCAACATGTATGGAAAAATGTCATGTCACCTAAATTACATGCCGTGTTTGGTTCACTTCCTGCTCGTGGGTCGATTCGGGATCGAATTGCTTTCTCACTGCAATCAAATCATCACAGAGTTCGATCGGAAGACCAGAACAACCTCGCTCAGACCGTCGCTCTCTCTGACAGACCCCCACTGCACGTATGGCGTGTTGTCTTCTGTGTATGATAGACTTTATAGAGCATGACATATTAAAGGAAAAAAACAAAACAAAACACAACAACAAAGTGCCTTACTAAGGTGTTGGATCCATGACAAGCAACCAGAACAGCTTCACTTCTCCTAGGAAAAGATTCTAAAACCCCTGGAGCTATACTAAAATGTCTACTACCATTGTAAGAGAAAAAAAAGTCTACTTAAAAAGGAAATAAGTAATATCACTGATGCGGTCAGTCCACTATATAGTCCTCAAAATGGCAGCCGTTAAACAGTGTGACATCACATGAAGAGCTAGGATACATGCGTAAGTGTGTAAATTAATGCTAAGCCGAAGCGTCATAAACTTAATGCCGAGTGAGTCCAAGTCCAAAAAGTCCTAAAAATCATGACTTAAGTAGGACATTAGTCCAAGTTCAGAGCTGGAGTACTACATCAGTGTAAACAGGACAGTCTGTCTTGCCAGGTAATGCACCACAGGATGCTGGAAGGAGGAATACTCATTTCATTTGGCACTAAATCCGAGTGTTAAACGTTTCCTGATCAGAAGAGCTCTGCAGGCAATGATTGTGCGGAACAACACGCCGAATCCTGCTGAACCCTTCTGACTAATGCACACCACCCAAACACACACCAGCCTGCTGAATTGGAAGGCGAAAATTGCAGGCTTCCTTTTTTAAGCCGTCATGATTTTCACATTTTGCTTCCATTCGCTTCCCTTGAGGGCGAAAAACATGGGTGAAAAGTTCTCGATGATGTCTAATTTCTTGGGTAGGAGTTGAAGGCAAATCAATAACAGCTAGTGGTTGCTTTAAAAAAAAAAAAAGTAGATAGTGGGTTTTAAAGGAAAATAAATAAAACATTTCAACCAATTTGCTAGTTCAGTTGTTAGAAGCAAGCATAGCAATAATTACAGTAGTCAAACAGGGAAAAAAAATTACACCGGTTTCTCACAGTTAAGTTATTTTACCAATTCCCACCCATTAGCTTGTTCTCTCCTAACATACGACAAAATCCATATTGAGGGAGAAGGCGAGCTCATGCTTTCTCCATTCACACTGAATCGATTCCACCTGCTGCATCGCACGGCAGAACAACACAACACAACACAACAAACACAATTGGGCTTCTTCCACATACATGATCTCACGATTAGTGGTTTAATAAATGGTTAGCGTCATTATAACTGAGGACGGGGAGCGCGACGGCGTCCGTCTTAACCAGAGAGAACGCCGTGTTTGGATGCTGGATTTAAAGAGCGCAACCACAAAAATAATTGGAATAGTAATATTCAAACTAGAATGTACATTTCCTGAGGAAAATGTGAATGGTGCTTGCACGTGGCAAATCTCGGCACTCGGTTGCTAGGGTGAAATCTTAGGAATTTCCCATTCAAGTCAATGGGACTTTTTTGGCCGCTTTTTCATCCGCTGTGCAAACATCGTTGGTTTGATCGCTTATAAAAGTCATAGCACACCTCTCCTTAATGAGCCGGTCGATTTGACATCTCATTCATGGGTGGAGGACAAAAGCTGCGGGACAAGTTACACGCCAAAATTTTTGTCCGGAAGAAGAATATGCAAGATAACAAGATTGTTGCTTTGCAAGCACCATTAATAATTAGTGCAACATAATTATCCTCCAAGATTATAAATGAGAATCATCTTACACTGATTACTGCTGCAGAGCATTTCAAAGGGAAAAAGCGTTCACTGTTTTCCACAGTGTTTTATTTCTTTTTACAGAACAACAACTTGACAATTTTTACATTTCTATTTATTTTATAAAAATAACATGGTTTGTCAAACACGTTCCTTCTCGCTGACGTTATAGTAGCTATAAACAGATGATCCCATGGCAGCCTTTGTCTTCATCTCACTTGCGGAGTTTATTATTTTTTCCCTCTGCTGAAGACTCTCCATTAGTGTAACCAGTGGAGGAGCCAGAGAGGTGTCCGGGGTGGCACTGAACACCCCTGACATCTGATTGGCCACCACGGGTGAATTTTTATTAGATAGCAATGGAAGTTGATTGACATCTCATTTCACATATCAAAAGAAGTCTTTGTTTGACGTTTGGTCGCGGCACCGCTCAACATTTCAAATCCATCGATCGATGACAAGAAAGAGTTGAGAGGTAGAGAAGAATACTGTAACAGTCTAATACTAAAACATCAAATTTCAGTAAGTTTTGAGATTAAACATCAGGATTAAGTTTTCCAGAAAAATATTTTCGCTATATAAATTGCCGTTAGACGTTATTAACAGATTAATCAGACGAGAGAGATCGGTTCGTTTCTCAGTTTAGACATAATTGACATAATATACATAATATACCTAAAGTTGCCTTGGCCACCTCAGGTATAAAACTCTAGTTCCGCCACTGAGTGTAACACTTACTGACACTGGAGACTCCTTTCATTCATGCATTTTCTACCGCTTACCTGAACTACCTCGGGTCACGGGGAGCCTGTGCCTATCTCAGGCGTCATCGGGCATCGAGGCAGGATACACCCTGGACGGAGTGCCAACCCATCGCAGGACACACTCACACTCTCATTCACTCACACAATCACACACAACGGACAATTTTCCAGAGATGCCAATCAACCTAGACTCCTTTTATAAATGTTAAATAAAAATGCTTTGTTAAAGAACAGCATGATTTTATAATCCATTCAGTAGTCTATTATTTAATAAAATGATAATATCCAATATATTTATATATGATATGTTTAATATTAGATTTAGATTATTGTGGAGCATCTGATATACCTGTACATCTGAAGTCCTGGTGAAAGTGCATTAATATAAAACTGTGATTTAATGTTATGGAAAAACGAATCAACAATTTCTGACCAATCGGCTTTAAGAATTTACTCGATGGTGCTTTCTGTGCTATATTTTCACTCTCTGTCTGTGCATCTCTGTCTGTTTCTGTCTGTCTGTCTGTCCCCAGAGGCTAGCGCTTCTGTCCCCTGCTGGTGGAGCTGTTGGTTGTGGAAGCTCTCAGCTCTGGATCAGGTGAAGCCACCAGAGAGCGGCACGATGTAGTCACACCACGAATATTTCAAACTCTTCACAACCAACAATGTCCTACAGAAACACACCAAACCAGGTTCCAAGTCTGAGAGCAGAAATGAGTCACGGAGAGTCTCGTATGCAGAACGGGTATTGGAGCAGTGAGAAGAACGCAGCTTTCACTGCTCTGACACGTATATGTATATTCCATAGACAGGCGCATAAGAGAGGGAACGACAGGGAGGGAAAGTTCAACGCAACAAGCCGAGGATGTAAGAGAGATGTGACGGAGAAAGAAAGACAGCACGGACGAAGAGGGAGGGTGAGGTGAAGAGACAGAATGAGAGAGAATGTGTGTAAGATGATCCATTAAAGAGTGCAGGGGCGCAGTGCGGAGAGCAGAGGCTGGGGCCGGGTCGAGACTCTTTAACATGCAGGCCATGCGCAGGCCGAGCTCAGCCTGAGCTACACGGAGCCGCCATGACGCCCTCCTTCGATCACACAGCCATCTGAACTCATGCAGAGGCAAAATTCTGAGTCAACTACAGCAACAGTAATAAAGCACAGTTTCTATATCTTCTTTCCAAAATAATCCAGCAGGTGGAGGTATACTAGAGAGAATTACGTCATGAAAACGGCACGGTAGCTGTTCTTTTATTCAGATAACCACACACACACACACACACACACACACACACACACACACACACACACACACACACACACACACACACTCATTCCTCCACACCCCATGCTAGATCTGAGAAACAAGATTTGAAAGAAAAGATTTGAAGCAATCAGTCACAGTCTGACCGCAGAAAGACTCAGACTTGCTTCTCCACCCAGACAGCAGTGGGAGAAAGATAACAGCGGTGTACAAGCGATGCTGCCACTGATCTGCTTGCAGAGCCATGAGCCCAGCAGAAACACAAGATGGATGAAGGGAGAGCATTTAAATGCAGAGGGGCAGAGGGGCTCGCTGGGGAGGGGCCTGAATTTCTAAACGAATCCCACTGCGGCACTTAAGAGAACAATGGGGTGAATTTTCTACTTTCTTGTGATTTCGTGCCAATTTTCTACCAATTTAGTCTTTGTGAATTCCCAAAGTCATTACCTTGGAGTGCTTTTTCACACATTAGTGTGTTTGCTGAGGCCAAACCTGAGTGAAACCGATTCTGAAAGTGGACATAAAAAAGTTAAGCGTTTTAAGCAGGGCTAAAATTGTGTGCAAAAAAATAAATTGAATAGTTTTATTGAATAGTTGGAAAATGTCCTATTTCTTCTTATTCATTCATTCATGCATTTTCTACCACTTATCCGAACTTCTCGGGTCACGGGGAGCCTGTGCCTATCTCAGGCGTCATCAGGCATCGAGGCAGGATACACCCTGGATGGAGTGCCAACCCATCGCAGAGCACACACACACACTCTCATTCACTCACACACTCACACACTATGGACAATTTTCCAGAGATGCCAATCAACCTACCATGCATGTCTTTGGACCGGGGGAGGAAACCGGAGTACCCGGAGGAAACCCCCGAGGCACGGGGAGAACATGCAAACTCCACACACACAAGGCGGAGGCGAGAATCGAACCCCCAACCCTGGAGGTGTGAGGCGAACGTGCTAACCACTAAGCCACCGTGCCCCCATTTCTTCTTCTTCTTCTTATTGTTATATCTGTCTGATTTTTTTTAATTCACACACAATCTGTACAGATATTTACATCTTTACACACAATCTTTATACTATAACCATAGATTGGGGCCCGTATTGATCTCAGAGACTTCCTAGTTTAACCTTAAACTTTCCCAAATAGGAAACATATCTTAAGAGTGATTCAGGACTGATCTCAGAGCAACTCTGAGCGGGGAAAATACAACAAATTTGATCTTAGAGAGGAGGCGGGGCTTAACACGTTACTAGGTATGACACATTCTTTCGAAGACTGTGATTGGCTGTCCAATAAAAAAAACAGGGGCACTTTTAAAATCTAAATTATAAACCTTCACTTTGTCTTTATGTTAAGATATTTGAGACTCTATTGTGTAGGGATTACATTCGTGACCGATCATATTAGAGATACGCTAACATCTGTATGTTAGAAACCTAATGTAAATATAAACTTCTCCGACACAGAGCAGAAATGTCATAGAGCCAAATTTGATCATTTCTGCCGCTATGGCATTTCGCCTCTGTCTCAGAGATCTTCGAGTATCTCTACACGATGTAAACGATAGCATTATATAATTAGAATATAACATTAGAATTATTAAATATTGTGCACAACACATTTCTTCTTCAGTTTACGGTCATTTTCTTCTCTGATAAAGAAACTCTTAAACTCTTTTTTGACCGCTCACACATCACCCCTGTCCTCCACTCACTTCACTGGCTTCCAGTGCGGTTTAGGGTGGAGTATAAGGTCCTTCTCTGTGTGTTCAAGGCCATCAATGGTCTGGCCCCAGCCTACCTCACAGAATTAATAAAGGTCTACCAACCAGCAAGATCTCTCCACTCCTCTGGACATACCTCTCTGGTCATTCCCAAATACAAATATGAGAAGTTTGGAGGCCGGTCATTTGCCATCAAGGGACCAAAGCTGTGGAACGCACTTCCAGCACACTTACGATCCATCACTGTGCTGAGTGTTTTTAAATCGCAGTTGAAAACACATTTATTCATACAAGCTTTTAACACGTAGACCCGGTTTCAACTGCTATTTTATGTTCATTGTGTTCTTATTGATTTTATTGATTTTATTTTTTATTGTTGTTTTACTGGAAAGCACCTTGTGCTCCTTTTGGCTGTTGTAAGGTGCTCTATAAATAAAATTTGATTGATTGATTGATTGATTAAAAGCTCTTTTAAGGGTTTAGATGTTTTCTGAATAACTTTTATCTTTACTGGGACCTTCTCTTTTATTTTAAGGAGAAACGCCTACATTTCTTAGAATCTCCTTATCATTATGTCACTAGAAGATACTTTTTGTACTATGAATTTTCATGAATACAAGCACTGGTTTGTAGCTCAGTTTCAATTCCAGCTCTTCTATTTTTTGGTTGATAATAAAGCATGGCAAAGAGCTACTGTACACACAGACTCGTGTAAAGTCAAGGTTGTGGTAAAAACAATTGTTTTACATTGAACATGTTTGTAAAGCTCTCCTTGCCTAGCATCTGTTGTCTGTTGTCCATGTTCATGTTCACGTTCATGCTTGTCCACTTTGAGTTTATGATCCGAGGTCCCGGTCTTTGTTTCACTCCTAGTGGTGCACTTGTGGCTCAACTGGTTAAGGCTCTGGGTTGTTGATCACATTTCAAGGCCCACCACAGCCAAGCTGCCACTGCTGGGCCCTTGAGCAAGGCCCTCAACCCTCCCTGCTCCAGGGGAGCTGTATCATAGCTGCCCCTGCACTCTGACCCCAACCTCCTCAGTTGGGGTATGTGATGAAAAGAATTCCACTGTGTTGTAATGTATACTGTATGTGGTGATAATAAAGGCTTCTATGCCCCCACCCCCCTATTCTATTCTAATAAAATACTCTTCAGCTGCGTTCATCTCCACACCACACACAAGCCACACAGAGCTTTTATTACTGAGCAGTTTATGGAAACGTTAAACGTTAGAGTGTTAACATTAAAGTGTTGACTAAACAATGATGATTCCTTTTTGTCGCAGGAATCGATAGTGTGTTCGTTCAGACAGGTTAAAAAATAAGTCCTAATACTATTTGATTTTTTTGGACAGAATGTCCTCGTAACAGTAGTTAGGTACTTTTTTTTTTAATCCAGCAGTTTAATAATCTGTAATCAAACGTAATAATAATAATCTTATTTATCAACAAGAGATTCTTTTAACTTTTATTTTTTTTTATTTTTTTCCTATGATCCTGGTTCTTGTGCGCTTCTTGCCTAAGACCAAGACTTGTGAAATCACTGGTCAACGTTTACAGAGATAAAGTCGGCGCAAAAGTAATTGCTATAGGAAATAAATGCACATGCTCTTTCACATCCTGTGTCCTTTCACCTTTAGTGAATTGGCTTTCTGACCTTGGTCTGACTGCTGCTTTATCTGGAGTGTCTCCTATATAACTATCACAAGAAGTCAAAGCTCTTAAATGCTATGGCTAAACTGTGGCTGTTGGAATTAACTCCATCTAAAGAAAGAAATACACACAAGAAATCCTGAAATACACAACCGTATCACCTCCATCTACGAGGCTGTCTCTGGTATTATAACTCGTGTCCCATACGATATTCTATCAGGTATCCTTTAGAACCATGATGACCCTTGAACATGCGAAAGTAGGACTGCGTGAGAGATCGAGGTGATGACATCATTAATCATTAGTTACGTTCTGAAGGCTGCATCGATTCAGATGATTGCTTTTAAGGACACCAGGGTCACTGTGCTTCTGCAGGTCACTGATAACCAGAGCAGCACCTACACTACAAGCCCATGTCAGATAAGCTGTTAATATTTAAGGGGGGAGCAAAAAAAAAAGAGGAAGAACATGGAGAATGCGAAGACCCCACACCGTTCTTACGCTCGCCCGATCGAAATCCATTTAATGTCAGCGATGGACTCGGTCAGCCGTGAAATCTGCAAAGTGGAAAAAAACACAACAGCCTGTGCTTTACATGATTCTCTTGTCTACATACCATAGAAAAAAAAAGACAAATTAATGCAAAAATAAATAAATAAATAAACAAACAAATAAATAAATAAATAAATAAATAATATTCCTATACATACAGTAGCACCGCTTCATCACCTACGGGAAAGGAAATGAAATAAAAGTGATTCAGTTCCCTCAGTGGAGGTAGTCGAGCTCTTTTTCAGATTTAAGTGAATATTCTCATTTACAGGCATGTGAGAATAAACAAGAACAGTGGTGGCATTATTGTCGTGCAACACCCGGATTAAACACCTTCCTCAAGGCCAGTAGCCAAAGTAAAAGGCATTGGTAATTAAACTCTACAGTTCTCCCCTGGCACTTTAAACAAGACTCTTCAGTACAGTATATGCTCCGAAATAAATAGGTAGACAACGACACAAACACAGGGTATGCACTGTACTGTGCCTGTCTGAAGACTAACTGGAGTCTACAAAATTATTGTGGAAAGAGGAAGATAGATTTTGGGCGTACCAGATAAAGGATTTGCTTAAACAGTTGTCCATTTCTAGTGACAAATACAGTATGTATATACACTCACACCTGTATCCCTGCTCAGTCGTGCAAAGGATCTAATCAGCCAATCATGTGGCAGCTGCACAGTGCATAAAATTATGCATTTGATGATATTATTGATTTTACTCTACTTACAACTACTGAGTTTCTAGACACATACATATCTGCAAGCAAAACAAAAAAAGATCCAGTGAGCAGCAAGAAGAAGTCTACAATACCACGAATAATCACTCTTTACAACCGTGTTGAGCAGAAAAGCATCTCACAATGCACAAGACAACGCAACAGCCAACAATCGTAGACCACGTCTGGTTCCGGTGCTGCAGGACAAAGTATTCGAGGCTATAAAGCAAACAAAATCATTTATGAATAAACTGAGACTATAAACATGACCTAATCTAACAAGTTAACTAGCCTAGTTAAAGCTACCTTTCTTTACATCCTGGATGCTAACAGAACTGTTCATTAACACAGTGTAAGAATTTGAGTCAAATTCCAGCTGTACACAACACCCCCGATACCCAGCTTGTCCACGCTCAGATGATCACACTCATTCTCACTTCTATCGCTTGCTGCTTCTCAGAAAGTTATTTTAAACAGCGTGCTTCTTTAAACAGATGGATAATTAATTGGCTAACACATTGAAAACGGGACACCAGCTTGGGAAAGTACCAGGATGATGACCCAATACAGTCACAAAGCACTCAAAGCAGAGGAGTTTCAATTTTAGTAGGTTCAGTTTAAAAACTTCTGAGGCTCTAGGGGTTAGAATGACTGAGTGAACGTCTGATTCAAGGTACAGCTTTGTTCATATGTTTACCATTTGTTAGGGAAATGTAAAGTTACTTCATACAGGCTTGAGCCAGATGATTGTGTTGCTTTTTTTTACAGCTTCATTCTCCAGTATATAGTTCGCACTTTCAAACAGACAGAGAAACTGGACAGTTGTAAGATTAGAAGAATGTAGCTTGGTCTGATCTGAATCTGAATATTATATATTATATATGCTGCTGGTTATCTCTGGTAAATTGGCCATAGTGTGTGAGTGTGTGAGTGAATGAGAGTGTGTGTGTGCCCTGTGATGGGTTGGCACTCCGTCCAGGGCGTATCCTGCCTCGATGCCCGATGACGCCTGAGATAGTCATAGAGAAGTTCGGATAAGCGGTAGAAAATGAATGAATGAATGCTGCTGGTTCCCTCAACATACAGCATGAGCCCATGGAGCCTACCTTTCATGTATCTACACTACAAGCCTGATGATGTGGGGAATATTTTCTTGGCACACTTTAAGCCCGTTGATTCCAACGTGCTTCAACAGTTCCATTGTATGATGGCTACATCCAGCTTGATAATGCACCATGTCACAGAGTTGCCTTAAATTGGTTCCAAGAACATGACAATGAGCACAGTGTACATTACATCAGTGGCTTCTCTAATCACCAGATCTGAATCCACTACAGCATCATTGGTATGTGGTAGTACGAACCATCTGCAGCAATTATGTGAAGCAGCGTGCAGCAGAATCTGAAATAAATGTAGAATCAATACAACGAGGAATAGAGGCTGTTCTGGGCGTACTAGAGAGGCTTTAGTATATTAGTCTATTTATTTTTATGCCTTTATTTATGATCATAATAAACAAATATACATTCTATTCATTTTGTAATTTTTGTCTTTTTTTTTGTATTGTATAAAAACTACGTATTTAATACTGAGCTTCCACAGGGCTTGTTTTTATTGATCATTGGGCTGTTTGTAATGGCTGTTGGACTGTTTTTGCTACAAATCTGGCAACCCTGGTGTGAGCTGTAACTCTAAACTCTAATGTTGATAACTGGTGTTTGGTTTGGGTTTCACAAAGGCAAAAAAAAAAAAAGAGAGAGAGACTCAGGAAAACTCTTTCGATCTTGTTTTCTTCACCCTTTAGCACTTCCATAGAGAATCCATACGGGACCTCGGTGAACATTTTTGAGCCGTTGTTTCCTCATCTTGAATTATGCAACAGTGCATACATTTGCATAACGATCGGCAAAACCAAATCCAGGAGGCGTTTTTATATATGATTGTTTTCATGATGACTCAAACTCACAAGTGCACATACTGTATGATGCGAGCTTGGACAGGGCCACTGGTGACTCAAGACAAAGTGATTTGTGTGTAACCTTGGGTTGTATATAAGTTTTTCTTGTCAGGTGTATGGGCTGTGATTAGATGCAGACTTTGTAATAATTGCATGCACAACCTTTTGTGTAAAGGGAGAAAAAAAATGTATGCGTGTAGAAACCAGCCTTGGAATGAATTAGTTTTGCTCCCTGGGTTGATTATAAGTCA
Source organism: Tachysurus fulvidraco (assembly GCF_022655615.1). NCBI lineage: Eukaryota > Metazoa > Chordata > Actinopteri > Siluriformes > Bagridae > Tachysurus > Tachysurus fulvidraco. Next base: position 5,510,845 of record NC_062538.1, read on the forward strand.
TTTCCACAAGAAAGCCCTGCCATATGTACACACAAATGAATTGTTCTCCATTGTAAATTACATGCAGTATGAATATGCTATTTGACGTAGCGGAAATTTGGTTAAAATTAGCCAATAATTAGGTACACTTTCCCTAGACACGGCTATTGAACGTTATAGAGTCCTTGAATACAACGTACTTGTTTGTATCCACGTTGTATGGTTAAAAACAGTAGAAAACAGTCAGATAGATGGTAAAGGAAGCAGCTTAAATGTACTATGTTAGTCTGAAAAAATATTTAAAACCAGATGTAAATATGTGCCTCACACCTCCAGAAGAAGAAGCAGCCTTTATTTAGTCTCATATACGTTACGGCACAGTGAAATTATTCCTTTGCATATCCCGTAGGAAGTTGGAGTCAGAGCACAGGGTCATCCATGATACAGCGCCCCTGGAACAGAGAGGTTTATGAGCCTTGCTCAAGGGCCCAACAGAGGCAGCTTGGCAGTGCTGGGGCTTGAACCCTGATTCTAAATTCAACAACCCAGAGCATTAATCGCTTGAGCCGCCACTGCCCCAGGGATGGTGGGTTCATTTCCCTGTGTGTGTGTGTGTGTGTGTGTGTGTGTGTGTGTGTGTGTGTGTGTGTGTGTGTGTGTGTTTGAACATTTTCTCCATGCTTTGGACGATTCCTTTGGGGACTCTTGGTTTCCTTCACTGTCAGGAATAAGACGTGCCTTATAGGCGAAAAGACATTTCTAAATTGCACATAATGTGTCAGCGGTTATGTTTGCAATTGTGCCCTGTGTTGGTTTGGGACCCTGTTCTTAGTGCCCTCTGCCTGATTACCCTGACATAGACCCCCCACTTCTCGTGACCCTGTTTGAGTCCTGTCAGTGTTTTTTAATCACATTCCTTAAGGAATCCTCCCCACTTATTTTGGTTGTCCTTTAAAGCTAAACAAAATGTAAATAAAATCCTTGCACTGTGGCAAACTGAATTCCATTGTGAGCTTTCAGAGCCACAGGTTTCTCATCACTATCCGATCCCTCTCAGCTACTTCAGAGTCAGATCAATGGCGCATGACAGTGACCTCTCAAAGAGGCTGACCCGAGCTTGTTTTCGGATGCTATCGATGTTGGAGTTGAACACGGTGAAAAAACCTCCTAGACGTTGTGACTCTATTCATCATTATGCTATGTTTTTTCTTTTTCTTTTAATGTATCACACCGATTTATTAATGCGGTATCCTTCGTTTTTATATAAAAATATACAGAAATTTAGTCTCTACTGCACTTGAAAACATAGGTTTTGATTAAATGACTCCTTTTTGGTCATCTGGCAAAAAAAACAGAGTCATCGTGCGGCTCCTCTTTTGTTTACAGTTTGTTGTTACTTTGGCTGTTCATTATTTTTGTGTCTTTAAAGTAGTGTAGCACAAGAATTTCACTGTACATCGATTGCTAACGACATTTTCTACGGACACGGCAATAAAAATGTAAACTATTCTGTAATGATTGGGATGTTATGCACAATTAGTCAGTGCCTCTTTACCCTGTCCATTAGTGGTCAATTCTCAGCACATCATGAAAAACAGCCCGATACAGATTGTAGCATCGGCAACAAGCCTCGCCTGCTTATACGTCAGCGCTCTCGTGTCTCAGTCAGAATGCAGGGGTGGTATATTTATCCAAACACCTCGTGAAAAATCTTACCCTTTACACCAGGGGTTGCTAGCAGGGTCTCCGAGCTCTGATCGATCGATATTAATGATAGTGACATTTAATGGAAAGGTAGATGATGGCGGGTGACAAGGCTTTTATGACTCCCCCGCTCTCCTTCAGAGAGGAAAGATAAGAGGGCACGGGGAACGGCGTAGAATGAGAAAGTGGTTTATTGCTGTTGTGAGAGCTTTCACTCAAACTGCACTTGCTTCACGGCACACACTTTACAGAGAACAAAGTTCCCCAGGTGAGGAAAGTGTGTGGTCTCTGCTTAGATGGAGAAGTGAGGGTAAGTCAGAACAGGCAAAGTTTATGCAAAGCGTAGAGAAGGGAAATGAGACGCTACGTGTTTACTCTGCTAACATCATCGACGCACACCGAAACAGAGCTAACACCAACGCAGAAGCTTCTGCTCGTGCATGAAGGACATGCTATTACTCTGAAGCAATCAACTCTTCCAGCCACAACAAATCAGCCATGTATTGTGTATCTCAGCCCTGATGTTTGTCCCTGGAGTTAAAGCCTTTGCGTGCCAATACGTATGCAGTTCGTTTCTATAACAGATTGCGGAAAACACTTACGATTTAGTGTGAAATGGTGTCATTGGGAAAAAAAGAGAAAAAAAACAAACATTTCCAGCAACATTTTAAATGTCATGCTGCAGTTTTGATGAGATCAGAACATCTGCCAAATGCCACAAATAGAAAGGCAAAGTGCTGCTTACAAGCTGCACTCACGTGACTAAAAAAAATAACAGTTCATCTTATCTGCACATTTAATGTAAGAAATAACAAAAAAGACAGCCATAGTTACAGCCTTAGTGTTGAAGTAAGAGGAGAAAAACTAAAAAAAACATGATCTACAAACCAAAAAGCTGTTTCCTAGAGCATGCCCAGTGCATTATTATTATTTTTATAACCTTATGCTCATGTCAAGACATTGCAGGGGTTTTTAACCTGGGTTTGATTTGATGATTTATTGCATCAGAACATCATTTATTGGGTTTGCTGGAAATTGGAATTTATTTGCATACTAAGTGTTTTTCGTCCATCGGATACTCCACCTGTATTGCGTGACCTTTACACCACGTTACACACAGAGTCTGGAACGAGTCTAACCTTCTGACACAGCTGCTGCCTCTGTCACACTCTTGTCACTAAGAGCTAATCTGGAGTCGACAAATCGCTGCAGTTGTGTTAGTGTGACTCTTGGGAAGCAAGTCATTATAAGGTGTGTGTGTGTGTGTGTGTGTGTGTGTGTGTGTGTGTGTGTGTGTGTGTGTGTGTGTGTTTGTCAGTTACAGCGCTAAACCTTTGTAAGACGGAGGGATGTTCGATGACTTCAGTGGCCACCGGAGATGCCATTTTAAAACAAGGCAGGAGAAGTAAACAAATACACACACACACACACACACACACACACACACACACACACACACACACACACACACACACACACACACACACCTTCCAACCTGAAGAGAGTAGAGCGGGAATATTTACATATTACAGAGAAGCTGATGTGTTTGCATTGGCAGAATAATTGAGCAATGGATGAATCTGCACTCATCAAATGTGTGTGTGTGTGTGTGTGTGTGTGTGTGTGTGTGTGTGTGTGTGTGTGTGTGTGTGTGTGTGTGTGTGCATGTTTGAAAGTTTTCTCCATGCTTTGGACGATTCCTTTGGGTACTCTAGGTTTCCTTCACTGTCAGGAATAAGATGTGCCTTATAGGCGAAAAGACATTTCTAAATTGCACATAATGTGTCAGCGGTTATGTTTGCAATTGTGCCCTGTGTTGGTTTGGGACCCTGTTCTTAGTGCCCTCTGAACTTAGTGTAGTTTGATGGGAAAAATAAAGCTCAAGCTCTCCTTTCTTATCATTAGTACTTTATGGAAAGGAGCGTTAGACTTTCAGACTGAGTCGGAGAGGACAGGATATCATGTAGGCTATTTTACACCTGAAATAAATTTGTCCTTTATTGATTCATGTGACTGATAATGAGGAAAGAAACACTTTGAGGAAAGAAAAGAAAAAAAATGAGAAAAAGACTTGCATGTGAGAACGGAACAAAGTGTGAATTTGTAGACATTTAATGCTCCTTCGAGCAAGATCTGAAGTTATAGAGAAGATAGTGAATTTAAAAAAAAAAAAAAAAATTTGATGCCGCCACCACGACCCAAAAATAAATAAATAAACCAACCCAAACAAAAGTAAATGCACAGAATTTTCCAGCAGCCCCCTGCACAGCGCTCTAATAACTCCAAATTGTATAAATGTCTCGTGAGCAGCAGGGGAGGGAGACTCTATTAAAGAGGTTAGTGCAGCTCACACAATGTGTTTTGTGGGACTAGAAGTTGATTTATGCAACACGCCGGCACTGAACACATATGGTGCGAAGCTGGCTACAAACTTGTGTGTGAGAGAGAGGGAGAGAGAGAGAGAGAGAGAGAGAGAGAGAGAGAGAGAGAGAGACAGACAGACAGAGACAGAGAGAGCGCGAGAGAGAGAGAGAGAGATAGAGAGAGAGACAGAGAGAGAGAGAGAGACAGAGAGAGAGAGACAGAGAGAGAGACAGAGAGAGAGACAGAGAGAGAGAGAGAGAGACAGACAGAGAGAGAGAGATAGAAAGAGAGCGAGAGAGAGAGAGAGAGATAGAAAGAAAGAGAAAAAGAGAAAGAGAGAGAGAGCGAGAGAAAGAGAACAAGAGAGAGAGAGATAGAAAAAGATATATATATATATATATATATATATATATATAGAGAGAGAGAGAGAGAGAGAGAGAGAGACAGAGAGGTACAGAGAGACAGAGAGAGAGAGAGAGAGAGAGAGACAGAGAGGTACAGAGAGAGAGACAGAGAGAGAGAGAGAGACAGAGAGGTACAGAGAGAGAGACAGAGAGAGAGAGAGACAGAGAGGTACAGAGAGACAGAGAGAGAGACAGAGAGGTACAGAGAGAGAGACAGAGAGAGAGAGAGAGACAGAGAGACAGAGAGGTACAGAGAGGTACAGAGAGAGAGAGAGAGAGAGAGAGAGAGAGAGAGAGAGAGAGAGAGAACTGATGAACAAACATTAATGGGTGTTGCAGGGCCGCTGTGCTAAACACTAGATGCCAGTCTTTATATTCACGCACATTCATCACAATCCGCACCACAGATACAGGAAGACATGTTCCTCTTGTCATTCTTCTCAGCGACCCTAGCTGAACTGGATTATTGTTATACTTATACTTATGTCCAGGTCATTAAGTAAACCTTTCATTGTCACTGCTTCATTGTTTCTGGTTGGACTAACACTATTATTTGCACAGTGTGAAACAGTCATTGCCATGTTTTGTACTAAGACACGTATATGAGAATCCATTTATGTTCCTGGTGAGACACTTCATTAGACTCCCATTATGAATACAGTATCACCTGATCTTTACACCCACATGTGCTACATCACTATAAGCATTGACACAAAGTCAGAAACACGCAATTGTACATTTATATTTACGGCATTACGACAGACACCACCACCGTACTCTATTTATGATGCGACATAATAATGGAATTTGCCTATAATAACAATACTACTACTACTACTACTAATAATAATAATAATAATAATAATAATAATAATGGGGGGTACGGTGGCTTAGTGGTTAGCACGTTTGCCTCACACCTCCAGGGTTGGGGGGTTCGATTCCCGCCGCCGCCTTGTGTGTGTGGAGTTTGCATGTTCTCCCCGTGCCTTGGGGGTTTCTTCGGGTACTCCGGTTTCCTCCCCTGGTCCAAAGACATGCATGGTAGGTTGATTGGCATCTCTGGAACATTGTCCGTAGTGTGTGTGTGTGTGAGTGAATGAGAGTGTGTGTGTGCCCTGTGATGGGTTGGTACTCCGTCCAGGGTGTATCCTGCCTCGATGCCCGATGACGCCTGAGATAGGCACAGGATCCCCGTGACCCGAGAAGTTCGGATAAGCGGTAGAAAATGAATGAATGAATGAATGAATGAATGAATGAATGAATAATAATAATAATAATAATAATGCCAATAATCAGCTACCGAAATTGTCTGTTTTAACAAAAATAAACAAAACATTTGGCCATAATTTGTACAAAATAACAGTTATTTGATATTAACAGGTGCTACAATGCGATTATAGTGAATATACTGCAGCCTTATAGACACACTGAATCACAGCAACATACTGTAAAAGCTCTTGCTCATGAGATGTTGCTTAATTATAGTCTATTGTATGTTGACAGATTTGGCTACTGTGACATCCGTCTGAACTGGATCCATTTCTCGCACCTTTATTTTTGTAAAACAAAGACCACAAATGTTCATTTAGCCGAAACAAGACACTGCCGATCTAAGCCACATCGCTGTTAGACACAAAAAAGGTCTCCTTATCAGGTTGACCTTCGCTGCCACTAAATATTGAACAAATGCCAATCTCACCACAGAACAGCAAGCAGACAGAAAAGAAACTGGTGACTGAAGCCTCTGGCATGTTTTGCACTCTGGATGTGTAATTATTAGGCTTCTATTATGAGGAAAAGAAAGAACAGCAGGAAGAGGATCGTTCGTTCGTCTGTCACTGCTCCGTCTTGCTTCCTGCTGTCACAGGACAGAAATTTGCATCTTCAGGGCTCTGTAATTTATAGCACCAGAGAATACCAGAAGCTTTCTACGGTTGTTGTCAAAACTTTAAAGATACTACTGTATTGTATGCACCAATTTGTTCTAGTCTTTGTAGCGTAAATTACAGTTGTGTCCTTCTACGCGTTTTTATTTTAAATCGTTTTATATATATATATATATATATATATATATATATATATATATATATATATATATATATATATATATTTCCCACCCAGCTATTTTCTCAGGCAAGAGACAACATTTGTTTAGAAATGTTCTCAAAAGTAATTATTATTTATCCTGACATCTCAAACTGTATGACTGCGAGGATGAGATTTAATGTCAACTATGGATATGCAACTGAACGCGCTACGAGCTGCAGCTTAATTTAAATTAAGGACTGTAATTACGGGCGGCCGATTCTGATTTTATCGACATTTATTTGGGACAAATGTGTTGGAACAGCTGTAAACGGTACAGAATGATGCTACAACTGTTTTGTCGCGAAGCTTCATACCGCAGGGTAGAGGATGGCATGCACAAGCTCAGGCTCCACATCTTAAGAAGCTGCAAAGACAAAATGTTAAACCAGCCAGTTTACTTAGCTAATGTTATTGGGAAACTTTTTAGATTTGTTGTGATTGTACTAGAGAACTCGTGAATTCTTAAACCTGATTGGTCAGAAGCTTGATTTATTATCTACAACAGTCCAGCTCAGACGACTGCGTTTATGGGTTTATTTTATTAATATGCTACTTAAATATTTTAGCAGACTTATTAAGAAGCATTCAAGAGTTATTTGTATGTTTTTAAAAAATTTTTTTTATCTTTTTTTCTACCCATCTCGATGCATCCAGAGATCGTTCCAGCTCCAGTTGTCCTCCACCTTATAAAAATGTCAGGTCTTCATTGAGCAACCACCAACCCTGTAAGGATCCTAAGGCATCTTGAGATGTACCAGCTCCAGTCATGTTCCGCTTCATGAGGATTTTGGACATTCAATGAGAAGTGATGTTTGAGGACAACAACCTCCTAATCAATACACAATTTTCAGACTGTATCTGACT